>NW_026927023.1:0-289994 GCF_032062105.1 Saccostrea cuccullata | reverse complement strand
GTTGAAGCATATGTCAGTGTTGGGAATGCTGAGGGAAAAAAATCGATCAGTGGGTTATCGCCCCTCAATGATACACATGAAGTTTGCATGTACTCATAGTAATATCGCAAACTGAAAACGACATATCATGATCAGGTCAAGGATTTTAAAGGATTACAATCATGATCCTAAAGGTTCCTGCGAACCTTAATAAAAACAATAAAATTATTATGAAAGCTTTGCGAACTTACAGAAATATTTTTTATGGATACGTGTTTAGTAACACGTCAAAAATGATTCGCTAAGTATTAGTATTTTTAAAAAAATCAATTTGTACTCATTAAGCTAGTCGCCATTTTTACATGTTATACATGTTTATTTTTTCCTTGGTTAAAAAATCATGTCTTAAGCTTCGGATTGTGTGAGTTTAAAATGCTACCCGAAAGGTTTTACTCGTTCCCCATTGATAATTTGAGTAACACGTACCAGGTATTGCATCCTCACCAAATCAGGGGTCCTGTATTCTGTCGCTTGTTCAATGGCATTTATCGATATTTTTATTGTTCAGTGAGGATCTATCCTTGAGTTTTGGACAGAACTGCTCGAAGACAAGGTAGTCTGTTTAGGCAATCGGTAAAACATGGTTCCCCTGTAGGTGGTTGTATGTATTTGATGTCCACACAGTGTCTATGTTGAGAAAACGCAAAGGAAGAGCAAGTGAAAGATCGCGAGCAAACGTCAAGGAATTCATTGGTTAGTACATGTATGGCACTGAAGTTAGATTTGTTAGCCTAGAAAATGGCAATTTATTTAAATCCACGGGACCTCATAACAAACTATAGCTGTGATGCAGACTCAATAAAAAAATTCTTAAAATCAAAAAGGGCAAGAGTGAACAAATCACGATATACGCCTTTCATGAACACATTAATTCATGTTACATGTACTGCTAGTAGTTTTCATATGTTACATTCTTTGTTTATGGTTTTGGAAGTAATTTTTCTTGATTCTCATCCTCTGAACTTTTTCTTAACTAATACATTTATCCTGTTAATCAAGCATAAATAAATGTCCTCTTTGAAAAGAAAACAAAATGTAAACGGTCACATGCTATTTTCACTATTTATTGATCCCCTTTTGAATAATGTTAAAAAAGTTAACCAAAATATTTCAATTTGCATTAAATTTGTTCATTGTTCTACAAAAGTCAAATAACTAAAGATGAAGCTTTATTTACAAATAAAATCATGCTCGTCTGATCTGAGCATGTTTCAATATTGGTAAAAAAGAGGGGAAACCTGCATGTTCCTATTCAATGTTCATCCGCAAAATTTTAATTTCGCTCGTCTCTGCAAGAGGGTGTTGCTAAAACGCGGAACGGAAAACGGAACGGAAAGCGGAACGGAACGGAAAACGGAATTTTTTGTCAAACAAATAACAGATAGATTCGATATAAATCAGAAAAAGGGCAATATTCCCTAATAAAAATTTATTGTAGACTTTTTTATATTCATGAATACACACCCTCCGTGGAAAAAAGGTACTGAAAAAATTCGCCCCCCCCCCCTCCAACTCGAATACGCGAGTTTCGAGATTGTAACTATCCTACGATGGAGATTATCGTATTTGGGCAAAGGCATATCCCCCTTTTTTCGCTTGTCAAATTTGTTGTATGTTGAAAATTATTTACCGACCCCCTCTCCATCTTTCTATTTCTTTCCAATGTCAATGTCTATAAAGGCAAAAATAACTAGTTATGATAATCAGATCATGCACGAAGTGTCGAATTCGCGATTCATGAAAGGGGGAGTGGCAGTTTCGGGTCTGCGTAGGGGCCCACAGCCACATTAAAAATTGATTTATTAAACCTTACACAAAAAAGAGGGGAAGATCTATTACAACTTCTCAGACCTTTCGGATGAGCGGGAAAACAAGCTCATTTTACGGGGTTATTCATATGCAACCCCCCCCCCCCCTACACACATATGTACCGCAAACAAACAAAATTTAACTTCATTGAATGCAAAGATTCTGCATTATATATCAATCACATGAAAGTTTTCCAACTTTGTGTCTCCAGAATTTAAATATATTGAAAGCAACTCTATTTTGAATGAAATTTTAACAACAGTCTGAATAAGAGATGTTTATTCGAGCTTGCTGTAAAGGTTTGCCCTAACCGTTATTTTTAACATTTTATTTCTCTTTTCATGGTTCATCTAGATATCAAATGTTTGCCCCCCCCCCCCGACCCCCGTCATAATCTTTTTACTACGGAAATGTTCATTCAAGTTAATTGACATCGTTACACTTTTTGTGAAAATAATTAATGTAGTAGTTAATGTAGTCTGAAAGATGCTGGAAAAATCAAACAATTGTTTTCTTTTTGTGTTTTATCCCCCTCGCGAATCAAGCAATTTTTTTGTGTTTTTGCTTGTCAAATACATTTAGTTTCGTTTACCCCCCCCCCCCCACTTCAAATTCGATTCTAGGTGACTGATATGTTAATTTTCGTAAATAAAAGACAATGGCAATATCAACTTGTATTTAATAGTGGGGAATTGAATATGTACAAGATATATCATTTATGAAAAATTCGTATATTTTAAATTTAATCCAAAATAATATATTCCGTTTTCCGTTCCGTTCCGTTTTCCGTTCCGCGTTTTAGCTAAACTATATATTAAGAGTATAATGAGCAAGGCTAGTAATGCGGAAAAAAATAAAGATACAGCAAATATATATTGGCGTAATTCAATATAGGGGCAGTAAAAAGGAATTATTCTATTCTTCGTTGCAATCAAAATATGTTCAAATTAAAAAAATTATGATTTTTTTCCTTTTGTTTTCTGAAAAAGTCAAAATATTTCTTACAAATAAATAAAGCCCTTAACATCCGGCGTGTTTCCATATTATAATCAACTTATGAATGATTGTAGGAAGTTTTTTTTCAATTTATAAACGCTAAACAAACAATTCGATGTCGCAAAAGAATTAGGTGGACCTACATGAAGAAAACGCATATTGTAAACTTCTAAGATAAGCTGGGTGAACAAGACAAATAGAGTTTAGGAATAATTAAAACAGCATTAAAACATAATTTTCTTTCTTCATACCTCCCACCTTAAACAGATAGAATTTCATCCCCCGTAGCAATCTATAAAGGAGGCACTCTACGAGCTAAATGCATGCTGACGGGGATAAGATTAAATCGTCATTGCGCCATTCATGTCAAAAATTGTTTGTTTAAAGTATCGTTAATACTGTACAAATGTTTGGCGGATAATTTTCAGATAAACATTTGTCCCATGTTAAGTATGACCATATGCCTTTTATCAAAACTTTCAACATTATTCCATCATTTTCTCCACACTTCCTCGGCGTTTTCAAGAGCGCTACTGTGTGAAGAACTATATTTCTATTATATTCAAACAAAATGTGATTCGAATGTGCCATATCACGCCAAGAAGCAGTTATTAAAATGTTTAAACCGAACACTTATCGCTATGACCAAATTGAACAAATTGGACTTTAATTGATATTTGATCAACCTTTTGGCAAACAGTCCTATTCCATTAGCCCGATTAGCGACTAATGCTTTATCTGCATAAAGTGAGGATCGACAATGGACTTGTCATTGCACAAATTATAATCATGACGTTTATAATCCTAAATCGTTTGTCACTAATGTTCCTTAAGGAGCGAGAGACACTTTTTTCCGATAAGAAATGAGGGTCAATTGCAGCCATGACACGTGAAAAAAGAAATTATGAGTTGCATTGTTACAATTTGTTACTGAACTTTAAATGTAAACATGTATTTAATAGAAATATATTTACCTACACAATACTTAGATGTTAACAATTAAATGATAACAATACTTATTTAATAATTCAATGACCATTTGGAGACTTACTTTTTAAACCGTCATCAATTTGGTTTTACATCAGTGGGGAAATCTAAAATTCAATTACTGGTTTTAATTTCAATAATAAAAAATGATTGTTTCTTTGTATCGAAACTAGGTTATTACGTTGGAGAAGGGTTTTTCTGTATTTTTATTTGTAACTGAAATCCAACAGAATTTTATTTTTTTTTTAAATTTACATTCCCTTCTAAATGACATGTCCTTATAATTTGCCGGTACACTATTCATATGCGTCAACTATAATGTTAACCGATGAAAAACAATATTAAAAAATATTATCAAGTATTCATTACCATCCTCTGTTTTTTGTGTTTCTTGTTTATGTTTTTATGATAACAGGAGACCAGATTTAATGGAGGCAACTGGCAAAATTTACAGTACACACTCTAAAGAGCTTCCTGTTTCATCAATGTTGTTTTCTAGTTCGCTCTCTGCAACAAGTCTGGTTGTTTCTCACTTTAGCTCATTAGGCCTATTATGAAAACGTTCACATTGCCTTATTCTTGTTTCAAGTTGATCTTGGTGCTGGTACTTGGGTGTTTTCTTAATAGATGGCTCATGCTACTGATGAACAGTTTCATCAGATATATCATCTTAAACATCATCAAGCGAACTGTTCCTTCGCTATGCGCTCGACGCTTTGAAGTGAAAGTTGTCGGTCCTTCATAGGAGACCTTCAGAACCGAGGCCCCGTGTCACGCTAAGCGTTGGCAACTAAAGATCCCCTCATGGCACTGAGTGCCGAGTAAAAGTCAACATTTGAATCCCTTCACCGGTATTCGGTGACGTCTCTGTATGATTGAAAAATATTCGAATGGTATGTAAAACAACATACAATCAATCAACATGGTGAAGAGCACTCTCTCGATATAATTGAGAGTTGCGGCCCTTGGTAGTTGTAAATATTTAAAGAAATACCCTTTAATTGTGCGAGATTCATCAGAAAAGTTGCAACAGGAAGGGTACAGGATGTTGTGCTCAACGTAACCCAGAAGAAGTGAGTTAATTAAAAAAAAAATTGGATGTTCCTTTGTGATAGATGATTTCTACTCACTCACACCAACAATATCGATGTTTAAACCCATGTTCTATATCACACTGGTCATATTGTGCTGTATTTGTATATTTTATAACTGAATAGTGATACATACATTTGAGTCATTAATTATATGATTGTGAATGTGTATTTTGATCTAATACAAAACCAAAACGCATGACCGATGTGGCTGGAAAAAGTGACAACAAAAGAAATCTTAGCGACCTTTCAAAGTCCTTTTCTGATATAACTAGAACTCCTAAAAAACAGAAAGATGATTAAGATAATGTCTGACAATCCACATATAACTACGTCAACCCCTCTGAGTGGTCAAAATCTGTCTTGATTTCCCCCCACTCCCCACCACATTGGACGCCCCTATTACTCATCAAGTAGTCATAGGTGATGAAGATATCAGACGAATAGCTACTGCTGTAAAACTTTCAATCGAAGATGAAATAGCGGATCTCGTTCATAAGGAAGTAACAAAAGCAGTCCAGCCTCTGCATGCCAGAATCACCAATCTCGAAGCAATGAACAACGAACTTCCTTTGCAGCTGAACGAGCTAGAACGATATATTGCGTTTTGTATGCAACATATTACCCGTGTATATATACTTTTTGTTATTCCTGTTTTCGTTATTTTCATGTTCTATATTTTCCCATATTATTGTATGTATTTTTTTTTTTTATAATTTCATGATATATATATACCGTAGTCAAAATCTAAGTCATGAAACTAAGTTTAAGAACCCAGTAATTTACATTTCTAAACTTGTCAAAATTTTAGCAGTAACTGATTGCAGCCATTTACTTATAAACTACATGTATCACAAGGTTGATGATAGGTAATTCAATCAAACAATACCGAGCTGCAATCGTACTATTTTATTTATCAAGTAGAGGCACATATAAAACATATTCATATCTGGTGTATATTTCAATTATTCAAAAATACACTCAAACTTCTCGCTTGTGGCATGGCAGTCATTTTTCAGAAATCTGTGTATATTAATTTTTATCTACAGTTTTTTACTTTTATTTTGTTGATATGCATGGATATTTAGGTCAATCCGGGTCCTGCTATGAAAAGTGTCCTTGACATACTACGTTTGAATATTCGAAGCATTAGACACAAACTAGACTATTAAAATTCTTTCGTTCATGACTTTGATATAATATGCTAAAATGACTACTATGTTCAAAATTCACACGGGACGAGCACCAGAATATTTGAAAGATATTGTCCCCAGTAAGGGTGAACATATATCACATAAAATACCCGTAACAAACAAGATTTTAAAATTATTGTTCCTAGGTGTAGATTAAAACTATTTAGAAACTCATTCGTATAGTACCTGACGCTACAAAACAATGGAACTAATTAAAAACAGAGACCAGAGAAGCCGTTTCAATCAAAACATCTCGTAAAAACTTGATAGCTAAAATTGATAATCCACCATCATACTTTTCTTTTGGTGAACGATACACAAATATCATTCATACAAAATTAAGACATTACTGTATACTTAACCATGATCTATATTAACGAAATATAGTTTACTAAGTAGTCCATTATGTTTATGTGGAAAAAAATGAAGATGTGTACCATTTCTTTTTTTTGCATGCACAAATTTTTATAATGCTAGAAGTACTTTTTTAATCGTTTTTCATGCTTGATTTTGTTTCTGTTGATACAAATCTATTATCATGTGGTGATATTAATTTGCCTTCACAGATCAATATCAATATTTTTGCTGATGTTCATAAATTATTGATGACACATGTAGATTCTCTAAATGATGTATTACATAATATTGTATCTGTCTTTTCATGTATCAATTGTACTATTTTTTTTTCTTTTTGCATGACATATTGTATTATATAAGGAGAGGAATTCACTAAGTTACTTAGAACTTGTTTCCAATCCTTTTGCTTGATACCACTTAACTATGTTCAAAACGATACAGCATTCTCTCCTTAACCGATTACTGAAGTCTCCGCAGACAAAAAATGGTCGTCACCACCTATGCCTTGATGTGAATCTTCTAACCGCATCGTTGGGTAGCCTACAAAAAATTCTTTACCAGTATCTGAAATAGAATAAGTCTCATTAGAAACTGTTTAAGTTGGTACTTCTCTTTCCACTACCAGTCGCCCGCACGGCGCAGTGGTGAGAGCGTCTGCTCTAGAGTCGCGAAGTAAGGAGTTGATCCTTACGTCGTGGGTTCGAACCCCACAGTGGGACGTGGAGACCGGTCCTTCGGATGAGACCGTATAAACCGAAGTCCTACATGTATGTCGCAGTAGGTGCTGGCACAAAAAAGATCCCTCACTGCTCAATGGCCCTAAGTGCCCAGTATAGGACAAAACTTAAAGCTCTCCACCGACAAGTGGTGGCGTCTCCATATGAGTGAAAAATTGTCGAGAGGGTCAAAGCGACACGGGGCCTCGGTTTATACGGTCTCATCCGAAGGACCGCTCTCCACATCACACAGTCCGTTAGGGTCAACTCTTTACGCCGCGACTCTAGAGTAGAAGCTTCCACCACTGCGCCACGCCGGCGACTAATGTCCATGAATTGACCAATTTCGGAATTCCGATTTGAAAAATATGGATACATATTAGATGGTTATACTGTATACAAGATATTACACAGACAGCTAGAGATTGTTTTTGAATTGAAATTTTAAGATTTCGACTACCCTTGTTAAATAACTTGGATTGACGCTTTGTTGTATTTGTAGCAGCAGTAAGAGTCATTTCCCTTTGATTTTGAATGCTCAAGATTTTAAAGGACCAGGGTTCAGATACTAATTTCAGTTCAAATATGCATCTTATTGTTACTTTTCTGCTACATAATGAAAAATGCGATATTAGGAGTTAAACATAATTACAAAAGTATCTCTTTGATGCACTTGAGTAGAGAAGCCTAAGGCTTTTTATTCGATTATCATACCCTTTTGTGTTGGGTGAATCGACCAAAACACGTTCTTGTAACTCCTGGGCTGGAGTCCGCCGTGTAAAATTATGAATTAATCTAAGTAAACAGATATCAAAGTAATTCAGATTTGTAATCAGTACGTCTGTGGATTTGCACATTTTGGGGGAGAAAAAAAATCTAAGAGTAAAATAATAATTAAACTATATTATCTATATTGAGAATTTAAAGAACTTATTTGTTATATTTAATGACAATCTCGATTGTAATTAAGTTACAGAAAGGGCGAGTAATACAAAAATTACTCTGAACGTTAAAAGTAATAAACTCAACCCATAAAAATCGTTTGTGCACGGCGCCTGTCGAAATGACTTTTTAGTGAAATGCATACCGTTTTCTTTCAAAGGAAAAATTGGCATCTCAGTGTAGCTTTTTAACTGAATAAGAGGACCCCTGTATGCCGACATTTAATAAAGAAACGTTGCAGAGGTTTGTTGGTGGAGTTGGTTAATTTCAAATGCTTTGTTCCTTTAAAACAGATTTAAATTCAAATAACGCTTGTGATTAACTACTAGACTATTTTAGAGAGTTTAAATAAACTGATTTGGCATTGACAACAAATTTGAGGTTATATATCACTTGGAAGATAGCAATTATCAACTGTAAGCAATTTGAAACATCTAAAACGCATCTAAATAATAATTTCATAATTTGTTTGAACATACGCAATCACATCAAACCGGATAATATATTAGAGATATAAACTATAAAGTGAAATGAAATTACTAAAAGCAAAATTGTAAAATTAGGCGTTTTCTTTCCTACAGAAGAATTTGAAACCTTATATATTTACCCTTAAAAATATTTGGAATGCCAATAGTTCGCATATTATTTAAAATAAAATGAAGAAATTTTTCATCTATGAATTTTATATTACGGTTTTAGCAAAAAAGCGCCAAAATTATGAAAACTGCTATATATACATGTATATTGGCTAATAAATACACCGACTTACATGTACAAATTAATAAAATTAAAAAAATCAAATTCTATCATTTAGAAGAAAAATGTAATGTAAAAAATCTTATTTCTTTAATAAAATGATCAAAGTATTTTCTTTTTTAAAAACAATTAGGCGATACAGTGTTAGAATATTAATCCAATGCGCATTTAATATTTTTCATCTATACACAACAAGATTGCCACTTTCTAAGTATTAAGAATAAAATTAAAATTTGTGAGTGCAAGGATGTGTCAATCAAACAAGTCTAAAAATTAGAAGGTTTAATAACTTTAAGATGAAATGAAAGAAAAAGTGAACAAGCTCACATACCCCACGCTCCCCCAAAACTGAAAGTGCTGAAAATCCCGGAAAAAATAAAGGAATCGGAATTTCCCGGTAATATGCACATCTACACAAATTCTATGCAGCGGTTTAAAAGTAGTGCTGACAAACTGTTCATATTTATATTCAAGGTATGGCCAAAAAATCTAAGTTTTTTGTGCGGAAATTCCCGGAAAAAATACAGGAATCTGAATTTCCTGATGATATGCACATTGTGTCCTAAATATCTGCAAAGTTTGACGAAATTCTGTGCAGCGGTTTAAGAGGAGTTTGCTGACAAACTCTTCATCTCTATATTCAAGACATGGCCAAAAAATCTAAGTTGAAAAGTGAGGAAATTCCTGGAAAAAAAAGGAATCGGAATTTCTTAGTAATATGCACATCTATACATTGTGTCCTAAATATCGGCAAAATTTGACAAAATTCTGTGCAGCGGTTTCTGAGGAGTTGCGCTGACAAAAAATACAGGACTGACACTCTGACTGACGGACGGGTCAAAAACATACTTCACGCAATTTATTTCGTGGGTATATAGTCTGGTCCTGATTTTTAAAAAGAAGGCTAGAAATAACTTTTAACGGCAAATAATTATTATTTGGTCAAGCATAGTTTTTTAAACCTATTTCGAGTATGCTGAATCCGAAAAAATATGCTGGCCTTCATGAAAATGGCGTTAAAGAGGTCAAAATGGCGATTCAAAATGGCGGACATCAACTTTTTCTAATTTTCTCTTAATGTCGTTCAAAATGGAGAAGTAATGAGTGAATATCTAACTGATTGTAATAAAACTATAAAAATCATAATAGGATGCTAACATTATTAGTTAAACTCAGAAAATTTAGTCGTTTCTACACTTAATTCGAATTTTCTCTGATTTTTTTTGTCTATTGTTGCTATATTCTTCTTTGTTCAGGATTTTACATTTGCAAATATCCATACACTGCAGATTTGTATTTTTCCCTCTACATCTCACTATTCTACAATTGAATGATAGTGCAGCTGTAAGTTAAGAGTCAAAATGGCGATTCAAAATGGCGGAAATTCATCCTTTTTTAAAATTATTTCTTAATGTCGTTTACATAGGAGAAAGGATTTGTAAATATCTTACTGAGCGTAATACAACTGTGTAAAATGCCAACAGAACACTAATTTGATCACTTTAAATCGGAAAAATTTAGTCGTTAAATTTGATATGTGTTGATTAGCCCAAAATGGCAATTCAATTGACGTCTTATCGTACACTCGAATTTCGCTTCTTCATATAAAAAGTTAATAATATCATAAAGTAATTGCTGTTTTGGGGACAATATGAAAATTAAGCTACCCGAAGAGCAGTATCCCCCGAGCATTAAGGCGAGTGAACATTCAGTTGTCGGAAATTCTTGATCTATTTTTAGTCCAGTGTAGGAAAAAATAAATGTTTATGTTCATGTGGAAGGTATAGTGCAACATAACTTAATATGATTTTTAAAATGATTGACCACGACCAATTATAGGGCTAGTAATTGTTACATTATATAAATCTGAATATAGTATAATATCCAAATATATAAACATACAAATGTATATGTTAAGAATTATCAGTATAATATACGTAAACCATAAATTTTCCTGATTGTCCAGCTCTGATTCTGTGTCCCTACATTTGCATTTTGTTATTCTCAGTCAAAAATCCAACTGCATTCTCAAATATTTCATGCTGTGAAGGGATAATTTTGTATTGAACAGTGTATATAATTTAAAAAAAAAATGAAATTTACAAAATCTGAAAGAAGAAAATGTTTGTGTTCAACCCCCCCCCTCGATTCTTGATACAACCTTACACTATCCTAACAAAGAAGTGTGGATCAAGTTGCCTTGTAAAGTTCTTGAAGTGTTCAAGAAAATTTTGTTGTCAAGAGAAGTGTTCACTAGATCGAAATCAGGAATGGCTTAAGCCTATTGGTACGAAAGCTTGTAAGTGACAGGAATCACGAGCAATCTGCAGCCGCTCTTAAACTGCATAATTTTACAACTTTTCTCACCAAAATATGCACACAATGTGATTTCAGATGATCAAGTTTGAGAATTTTCTTGCTAATAGAATGACCTTTCTACCCTTAAAGACAACACATCTATACGAGGTCACAAAACAAAGAGCTACATGTCTTGAATATCAGAGATTTTTTTATACCACCGCGTGAAATGCGGGAGGATATAGAGTAATCTGTATGTCCGTCCGTCCGTCTGTTACGCTTTGGGGGTACCCATCTCTTATCCGCAACTCCTCTCATACCACTGAATGAAATTTGATGAAACTTTCACAGAATCTTTATTACATATTGCCAGTGTGACCTCCTATTTTACCCCGGGTGCTTTATGATCCGACACATATTTTGGGTTTCCCATAGCAAATTATGGACACTGTTATAATTATATTCATATTGGAGACCGGGGTATCATTTAGTGAGCTAATTGCTCACAGTACCTCTAGTTCATTTTGCATATGGTTTTTGATAACAAAATAGACTTTTAACATTTGAACATAAATGTTTTGTTCCTTGAGTGTTGGTTGATTGATTGTATATTGTTTAACGCCGAGTCAGCAATTTTTCAGCCATTTCGGCGGACTATCAGTTTAAATAATCGGTTTTTGAAGGATTTTGGTTTCTCTGGCGGCCCCTTTGGGCTTACTCTTTTTCGAACTCCAGAGAAACGATCTTTTACATGCCAAGGGGGTTGTCATCCTTGACACGGGGCACCATTTTACTTGAGTGTTGAAAATACCAAAATTCCGAAGACAGACTGAAACATGTAGCAAATAAAGCTGGAATAGAGGATGTTAGGGGATAATACTAAATTCTTATAAGTGCTAAAAAGCTAGAACAAAGTGTTCAATGAAATCGGACAAGAATTCCTTCAGTTATATTTGATGATGTGCCGAGGGATGTTGAGGTAGAAGTGCGAGTTGATAATGACAGGATTCAGGAGAGATTTTAGGTGGACGGGGGCTCAAAGGCTTTGGAACACGTACGGTCAAATACGAAGGGGAAATTTGGAAACTCTTAAATCGAGTTTTTTTAACTATTTCCAGAGAAAAATGAATCTTTTCAAGTATTTTTTGTATATTTTATGGACTAATCAATATATTATATATACTATATATATATATATATATATATATATATATATATATATATATATATATATATATATATATATATATATATATATTTAAAACAAACTGCAATTCATTTTCATGTATCAAAATTGAAACAGAATTTAACAGTTTCTACGAAATTCGAGTGTATCAGACGTCATTTGAATTGCCATTTTGAGCTAATTAACACATTTCAAATTTAAACGACTAAATTTTCCGATTTAAAGTGAACAAATTAGTGTTCTGTTGGCATTTTACACAGTTCTCTCTCTCCATAAGATATTCAAAAGTTCTTTCTCCCATGTAAACGACATTAAGAAATAATTTTTTAAAAAGGATGAATTTCCGCCATTTTGAATCGCCATTTTGACTTTTAACTTATAGCTGCACCATCATTCAATTGTAGAATAGTGAGATATGCAGAGGAAAAAATACAAATCTGCAGTGTATGGATATTTTGAAATGTAAAATCCTGAACAAAGCGGAATATAGAAACAATAGACAAAAAATATCAGAGAAAATTCGAATTAAGTGTAGAAACGACTAAATTTTCTGAGTTTAACTAATAATGTTAGCTTCCTATTATAGTTTTTATAGTTTTATAACACTCAGTTAGATATTCACTCATTACTTCTCCATTTTGAACGACATTAAGAGAAATTAGAAAAAATTGATCTCCACCATTTTGAATCGCCATTTTAACCTCTTTAACGCCATTTTCATGAAGGCCAGCATATTTTTTTCGGATTCAGCATACTCGAAATAGGTTAAAAACTATGCTGGACCAATTAATGATTATTTGCCGTTAGAAGTATTTTTTTTCTATAAATCAGACCAGACTAATAATAAGATTTTTAATATATTTTTGCGTGGAATGCTATTACAATATACATGTCGTGATATTATACAGAAAATATTCATTTCAAATCTATGTCCATGCACCTTTAAGTTCACACTAGAATCACTCAAGGTTTGGGTGAAATAATTGTAAGTAAACGATAAATTCTACAGCTTATTATTTAAAAATTATTTAAGAAATAAGAGCGTTAACTCAAACTGCACGCTAACCATTTGTAATTATTTCGTTCCACCCTCTGTTATCCACAGTCTATCGCATTATCCTTAGTCATATTTTCGTGTTAGATATATATATATATATATATATATATATTATATATATATATATATATATATATATATATATATATATATATATATTAAAACGTTGTAATTACATATATTTCTCCCGCAAGAAATCCGATTTGGCCAGAATTCCATTGCAAAAATCTGTTTTTCTTGCATTTATATTGGAGTTAAACACATAATACGATTTTTACGGCACGTGTATGGGATGTGTTACAATTCTGCCATTTGATACACTTTATAAACTGGAAAACCATTTGAGTAAAATAATTGTTTTTAAAAGAATAAAATTTGTTGTACCCTTAAAGGTGAATCGACACATATTTGAAGTTAATATTTTCTCAAATTTTCTGTATATCATTAAGACTTATATATTGCAATAGCATTTCAAAAGAAAATATATAATAAAAAAATCAAATTTCATTTCTAAGTTATTGTAACTTCGAATTTCTGGTCGGGTTTGATTGACACGTCCTTGCACTTTCACAAATTGTAATTGTATTCTTAATACATAAGAAAAGTGGCAAATTGTGCATTTATGAAAAAAAATTACTACAATGATACAGAAAATTCAGAGTAAAAATGTTCGAAATTAAAGGAAAACGCTCTCACGATATCTGTATTGTCAGTCCGTGCTTAGTGGTTTGTTCAGACTTACACAATTGAACACACCCGATGAATCGTAAACATTAACAATAACAGAGCTCGTGCCCTGTTTACAAAACCAGTTTATGTTTCACGGGTGTATTCAATTTGTTAAACTCTGTACAGAACACTGAGCACGAATTGACGATACTAGTGAGGGGGTTTTACTTTCAAATATTTCTATTCTGAATTTTCTGTATTTATTTATTGTTTTAACATTTTTCATTAAGACAAAACAAAATTGCCACTTTTCTAAAGTATTAAGCATAAAATTATAATTTGTGAAAGTGCAAGGACGTGTCAATCAAACCCTTTCAGAATTCGAAGTTTACATAACTTCGAGATGAAAAATATATTTATAATATTTTCGTATGAAATGCTATTGCAATATCTTATTCTTAATATTACACAAAACATTTTAGAAAAAATAATATTGACTTCAAATATGTGTCTATGCACCTTAAAAAAAGCTTTCCTCTTCAAATCTTTACGAAAAAAGTCTAAATTTCTAATGTTTTGCTGAGCGGGCGTACAAAAATCAATGGATGACCGCTGAGTGAGATGTTGGACCGGTTGATGAGATGTTGGACCGCTTACGTCATAGAATTGGCAGAGGTTAATCCAATTTTCATTCATTGGTCTTCAACAGTAAATGACCTGAGGTTGCATCACGGAAGACAGTACAAAATGCATGTGTGTCAAAACGTGAGTCTTGTGAAACATTACAGAAAGAAAAAAAATCATTTACGATTTGAATACCATTTACAAAAAATAGTTTTAACGTAATTAATGCCATATAATTTGCGTAAAACATGTAAAACTGCGTATATGGAAAAGTCAACTAACAAACATTTATAAGGTGTCACTACAGAAGTTACTGATGTTTTTCTCGCATATATTTAAGGAACAAGCAATAATACAGAAAAAAAACATTTCAAATAATAATGTGAATATTATTAATTAATGAATAATTACCTCTAAATCAAATGAACTGTCATGCCGGAACGTTAAATTGATCTGTCTTGCCTCATTAATGTAATCAAAAGTAGCTGGTGGCCGAAACCAAGATTTTCTCGATTCGCACTTTACCAACAGTGGTATGGCAGGTAGCTGATTGAAAGAAAAAAAAAGATCCCTCATTGCCATAAAGCGAATTCTAAGATCTACATTCCTCCGTCAGTATGTTCTGGCTTCTCCATATGTGTGATAAATAAACTCTAGAAGGGACAAAGAAAGAAACAAAATACTGACAATCGCTACAGAAGCTATCAAAGTATCTCAGTATTTTATACAGAAACAGAACCAAGTAAAAAAAAGAGTTTTTTTTTGTTTTTTAAACTTTATGTCAAAAGAAACGAAATTCTCAAATGGGACATAAAACAACACAATCAATCAATAAAAGAAATTAACGACAGTGAATATAGGTAAAAGACAAAGGAAAGGATCACCGTGGCCTTCTGTTCCAGTATGACTGGAGAAAAGCTGAACCCTCTAGTTACATGGATAGGGAAATTCCAAAAGCAAAGGAACCTTAACGGAGTTGACCCAAATAGTATTCCAGCTGTTTATAAAACTAATACAAGTTGCTGTCCTTTAAAAAGGACTGCAATACGTGGACCATATGCATGACTGTTTTTCTAACCGAAATTCAATTAAGAAAATTTCTAGGTGTAGTGAATATTCATTTAAGTTTGTTCACATTTTCTACAATGATCTGCCTACTTATGACTGGTTGTAGTCTCAAAGCAAAATTGTTAAATTTTATCTTCTCTGATTAGCGGCCTTTAGTTTTGCCAGTTTAAAAAATCGGGCTATTATGATACATGTAACCCATAATGATTGGGAATTGACACATGTTCTGGATTTATACGGAAGAAAGCTATCATGGGAAAAATAGCGATCTGATGGTTCATGTGTGACACAGTTCTGTAGTACGCAGATTTTTTTTGTCCCCCCCCCCAACACACATTAATACCGTTGCTACAGACCTCTATCAAACGGTATTTGGATTTCTGAGATATTAAATTATTTTGCGAGCCTTGATGCACAAAACTTATGCCGGTGAAAACTTGTTCTATATTTTAAAAGCTAGATATAGTCGTTGAATGACATTCTGCATTCAAGTTGATAAGTTACATGTATCTATATAGTATACTGCAAGTTCTTCCTACTTTTTAAAATGCTTCTACCATAGAATCATTGTTTAGTTTGTATATAAAAGTGTATGTACATGTATAAGAAAGAAATTCGGATCCACCAATGAATATATAAATGTAAAATGCGGATTTAAAAGCGCGCGATTTGCCAATGAATAGCATAGTCTAATTCGAATTGGGCGAATTATTCTACAGGCAAGTTACCTAAGGTGCGAACACTCTAGCATTTCCGCGCCTGCGTAGCCTGTCGTTTGCCCATGGCATCCGGTTTAACCTCGCTTATATATTTACTGCGTGGACCTCAGGGTCCACGCAATAAAGGCAGGGATGTCTTGACTTCCTACATCATGGAAAAATGGTTGAAGTAGCTATAAAGAAAAATGGTCGGCTAGAAAAGAAAGAAAATATTATTCATTGACAACGCTCCATAACACTAAAGAATTGATTAATAACGGGGGTATATCTATCATTAAACTTCAGTTTTTCCTGCAAACACTTCATCAAAATTACAACCGATGGACCAGAGCATTATTCAGTGCCTTAAACTGAAATTTAGAGGGCCTCAACTTAAAAAATGGACCATAGCTCAAAATTTGGAATAATATTTCCTAGCTAGAAGCCATTTACTGGATAGACAGAAGTTGGAAAGAGGTTGAAACATCCACTATTGTGAAATAAGGGCGAAATGATTACACGTGTACACGGCGACGTTTCGATTAAATGATCTAATTGTTTACAAGTTGAGTAAACGTTTACTTGATATCAGAAAAAAAACTTTCATCCAAACAAGTTGTTTTATTTCATATTTACTAAAGAAAACACACTCTGTGTCTGTTACAAACATTTTTTTTTCTGTTAATATCGATACCGAAAATGTAATACTAAACAAAACTATCTAGAAACCAATATGGTCTAATATATTTAATTCCGATTTCCGAGTAGTGAAAACTAGCGATGTATTATTTTATTTTTCCAAGTATATGTTCTAAAATAAATAACATTTGTTGCTGCTTTTTATTGATAAGAATGTTTATAACGGTATAAGGCTGAATATAGAGCTTTGAAAAATTGAACGTAAACCGGAACCCTCAATGTTATAGTATTATATTTTTATATTACTATCTCGCTTCAGTTTTTGACACTTCCTACTCTTTCGTCATAACCAGAAGTCTCTGTCGAGACTGAAGCTCTCCTGGTTTGTACTTATAGCAAAGGGAGAGAATTGGGAATTGAAACTTTACAACAGCAATAAATAGAATAATGTTCCTTGATTAAGTCCCTTTATGTTCTTAGTGAAGTCTACTTGCATGCCACATTATATTATAATCAGACTAAAACTACTGTATTTAGAGTAGCATTTTGAAAGTATTTAAGAGAAATTTCTATTTTTAGTAACCAAAGCAATAATGTTCATCGAAGTATAAAACCGATAGACAGAATTGTTTATCTTAGTGTAGTCTACTTTTGTGCCAAGTTAAATTGAAATCAGACCAAAACTGTAGGAGACGTAGCATTTTGAAAGAATTTTACAGAAATGGCTATTTTAGTAACAACGGCAACACCGTTCATCAAATTCAAAAACCGATACACAGAATTATGTATCTTGGTGTAGTCTACTTGTCTGCCAAGTTATATGTATATTAAAATCAGACCAAAACTGCTGGAGACGTAGCATTTTGAAAGAATTTTACAGAAATTGCTATTTTTAGTAACAACGGCAACACCGTTCATCAAAATCAAAAACTGATACACAGAATTATGTATCTTGGTGTAGTCTACTTGTCTGCCAAGTTACATGTATATTAAAATCAGACCAAAACTGTAGGAGACGTAGCATTTTGAAAGAATTTTACAGCAATTGCTATTTATAGTAACAACGGCAACACCGTTCACCGAAATCAAAAACAGATATACAGAATTAAGTATCTTAGTGTAGTCTACTTGTGTGCCAAGTTAAATTGAAATCAGACCAAAACTGTAGGAGATGTAGCATTTTGAAAGAATTTCACAGAAATTTCTATTTTTAGTAACAACGGCAACACCGTTTTCACCGAAATCAAAACCCGATATACAGAATTAAGTATCTTAGTGTAGTCTACTTGTGTGCCAAGTTAAATTGAAATCAGACCAAAACTGTAGGAGACGTAGCATTTTGAAAGAATTTCACAGAAATTTCTATTTTTAGTAACAATGGCAACACTGTTCATCGAAATCAAAAACCGATACACAGAATAATGTACCTTAGTTTAGTCTACTTGTGTGACAAGTTATATTAAAATTAGACCAAAACTGTTGCAGACAAGAATTTCACAGAAATTGCTATTTTTAGTAATAACGGCAACACTGTTCATCAAAATCAAAAACCGATATACGAAATTATGTATCTTAGTGTAGTCTACTTGTGTGCCAAGTTATATTGAAATCAGACCAATACTGTAGGAGGAGTAGCATTTTGAAAGTATTTCACAAAAATTTCTATTTTAGTAACAACGGCAATGCCGTTCATCAAAATCAAAAACCGATATACAGAATTATGTATCTTAGTGTACTCTACTTGTGTGCCAACTTGTATGGAAATCAGACCAAAACTGTAGGAGGAGTAACATTTTGAAAAAATTGTTTACAGACAGACGGACGGACGCCGAACGCATTACTATCGCATAAGCTCTTCTGGTCTCTGACCAGTAAAGCTAAAAACCAACAAATAAACAGTAATGCCAACTCATACTTACATTATAGTGAAAGAATGGTTTATTAAATTAGTGTTTCATGAGTAAGTAGCCATAAAAATTCAACACATAAAATTCTCCCGTTTAAACGGTACCGTTTCGTTTATTGCTGTTCGATTTACAAAACAATGCTTAACCAGAAGTCTCTGTCGAGACTGTAGCTCTACTGGTTTATACTTAAAACAAAGGAAGAGAAAAGTAGCAGTTGGGAAACTTTAAAACAGCAAAAAATAGAAAAATGATCCTTGCCACTCATCAAAATAAAAACCTATGCACAGATTTATGTACCTTAATATAGTCTAGTTGTCTGCCAAGTTATACTGAAATCGGACCAAAACTGTAGGAGGAGTAGCATTTTGAAAGAATTTCACAGAAATTGCTATTTTTAGTAACCATGGCAACACCGTTCATCGAAATCAAAAAACGATGTACAGAATTATGTATCTTAGTGTAGTCTACTTGTGTGCCAAGTTATGTTGAAATCAAACCAAAACTGTGGGAGTAGTAGTGTTTTAAAGGAATTTCACAGAAATATCTTTTTTTAGTAACCATGGCAACATCGTTCATCGAAATCAAAAACCGATGCATAGATTTATGTATCTTAGTGTAGTCTACTTGTGTGCCATGTTATATTGAAATCGGACCAGAACTGTAGTAGGAGTAGCATTTTGAAAGAATTTCACAGAAATTTCTATATTTAGTAACCATGGCAACACCGTTCATCGAAATCAAAAACCGATGCATAAAATTATGTATCTTAGTGTAGTCTACTTGTGTACCAAGTTATATTGAAATTAGCTTTACTGGTCAGAGACCAGAAGAGCTTATGCGATAGTAATGCGTTCGGCGTCCGTCCGTCTGTCTGTAAACAATTTTTTCAAAATGTTACTCCTCCTACAGTTTTGGTAAGAGTGCCACTTCCAAAATTGTGAATTTTATGGCCCCAGGGTCAGGGGTTCTGGTGTTAGGATGGGGCTCTATTGATTATATAGTGAAAATGCATTAATTCTTTGAAATCTTTTCCTTTGCTCCTGGGTCTTATGCCAATGATCCAAGTAAACATGTATATATTTATGATGAAGAAAAGTGCGTCTAGCAAAATGGTTATTTTTTATGCCCCCTGGGTCGAGGGAGGGGGGGTTACATAGTCTGAAAATAAATTAATGCCTTGAAATCTGCTCTTTAGTATTAATCAACCATTTTATGATAAAATTTGCAAAATTTTGAAATATGTGGCCCCAGGGGTCAGTGGTTGCTTTAGGTTGAGGTGCAAAACTGGTTATAAAGTGGAAGTGCATTTTCTTTTTAACAGTGGGACGGACAACTTCGGAATGGACATTTTTCCGAACTTGCGCACCCTTTTCCTTTAAAGCTATCATCTTAGGGTTTTTTTTAAATGGTGGGGTTTTTATAATCAAATTGATTTATGAAAAAAAAAATTCAACATTTTCTGCTAGTTTTTGAGATATTTGAGTTCAAAAACAAAAATCCCATGGGGAAACATGAACTTAAAAATACCCCACAAAAAACCCCACAAAAACCCCATGGGGTTTATTTTTCACCCCATGGGGTTAAATAACCCATATTATTTTTCGTGGGGTTTTTTAACCCACGTCTCACTAAAAATAAAATGTGGGGTTTATTATCCCATAATTTTTTATGTGGGGTAAAAAACCCCATATTATTTCTCTTAATGCTTGTAATTATCAAGTGAGAATTATAAAATAAATATTGTTTGGAGTTGCAACATAAATTAAGTACAAGACATGTACATTTTTTATCAACTTTGTAACAATTTAATTAATTATTTTTTTTTTCAAATTCATTGATATACAGTACCTGGCCATAAGTGAGTCATAATTTTATTTTTACACTATATATTTCATTGAAAAACCTATTTTCATAAAAACTTGTTGTGAAGTCAATTTTAGCTCAATTTTCATGATTTTTTCACTGAAACATGCAGAATTATTCAAATTTTCTTATCTTAAATGATAAACAAAATGATACTTAAACTATTGAGAATAAATCATAAAATATTGTCATGACAAAATTTTCTAACCTCAAATTACTATGATTTCTTAACAAATTGAAGTCTTAAAATTTTTGTTTTGCACTTGACCTGTGATTTCACGGTAAAGCATAAAGATAAAACTATTTTGAAATAATGTGAAGAAACTACAACAAATTCTGCATTTTATGGTGTTTTAGACATTAAAAAGAAACAATAAATGACACTGCAAGAATATTTTAGAAAAATGTGTTTCCTAATGAAATATATAGTGGAAAAATAAAATTATGACTCACTTATGGCCAAGTACTGTACATTTATCACTGCATATGTAAATTAGACATGGCATAAGCATGATAAGAAGGGAATTAAATTATATTTTTTTGACTGACCCGTAAGTGAAAAAGTAAACAAATACGGATTAAAAGTTTGAAAGTTAATCTAATATTTCAAGTGGGGGAGAGAAATGAATATAAAAAAAGACATTGGAGTGGACCGGCAATTTCATCAGAAAAACAATGTAAAAAATAACGTGACTTTGTTTACGCTAGCGTAGCTCACAGGTTATTGTTTTCACTATTTTACTGATAAAACTGCCGACTCCTCAGTCCTGTGACCTGTTATTGAACACTGTTGATCGTGAATCACATAGTAATGATAGTTGTTCTACTTACATGGAGTTTAGTTTGAGCTCTGCTGTTTGTAGCATAATGGACTTGATTCAAACAAAGACAAAAACTTCTCTACTTTTCAAAGAATGTTTTTGAAATTGATTGAAAGAGACCAAATCAAATCATGACTTGTGATACTTCTAATTCCTCATTTTGGCACCATTGTCACCCACATCTTTTTCTTTCCCTATGTATAAGTCGTACTCTAAGAAACATATGGGTGACTCTGACAAATAGCGTAAAATTCAAAGACTAAACTGTTATATTTATCCGGAATTTGTTTTTCAGCTACACTGACAAAAGTTAAGTATATTATACTTATAGATGTTTATACCCACTGGCCCTGATTTGGGAATAAATCCCATTGTATTCCATTCTAAATAATCTGTAAATGCAGTAGCTTCTCAATCCTAAACCAGAAAAATGCTTTCTTTAAAGTGATTAAAAGAACCAAAGCACTTCGTCTTCTTTCATGCAATATAACACTTTTATAGCTTTTTCAAAGGAATTAATAAATTTAAATCATAAAAAAAGAGATGAAAGAAGACGAACTGGTAGCGTTTGGAAGGTGTTATGGAATAAAAATACCACACCAAGCAAATTTACATGAAATATAAAATGAAAAAAAAGACCTATAGCCCTCAAGGTTTCACTGGTCAGCATGATCAAGGACTCTAATAAATTCATTCAATACGCATACAGGTACGGACTGACTATATAAAATCTAATATTTATTTTTGAATATTAATTATGTCTATATTTATTTAAAGGCATTTCCTTAAATGTTTCAAAAATATATATATATAAATTATGAATAAACATAAAGTTAGAATTATAAATCACAAAATTTATAATTTATCATTTTGTTTAAGAAAGACCATACTTTTACAAGAAATGTTTAAACCATTTGCAAATTTCATTGAAAAATAAGAAAGTAATACCATATATCGGCAGCTATAAGTATTTCTGTCAGAACTCCTCCATGTTTTTCAATAATTTATTTAAATATTTAAAACTTATAGCCTTGAGTAGAAAACAGTCTCTCATTTCCTTAAATGTTTCAAATATATATATATAAACAAATACTTTGATAAAGTTAGAATTACTAAATACAAGAAATTTTTAATTTATCGTTTTAGATTAAGAAAGACCATACTTTTACAAGAAAAATAAAACCATACTTGCCAAATTTCATTGAAATATGAAAAAGTTATGGCTAGTTAAGAGAACACACTAGTACGACTGACTGTGTATTACATGATGATGGATTCTCCCTATATAAATTTATGTCCTCTTTCAGTTTTACAATTTATCATTTTAGATTAAGAAAGACCATACTTTTACAATAAAAAAAAATCCATACTTGCCAAATTTCATTGAAAAATAAGAAAGTTATGGCCAGTTAAGAGAACACACTAGTACGACTGACTGAATATGACACGATGATGAATTCTCCCCATGTAAATTTCAGTTCTTTTACAACTTATCATGTAAGATTTAGAAAGTTTATGCCATTGCAAGAAAAATAAAACCAATACTTGCCAAATTTCATTGAAATATGAAAAAGTTATGGCCAGTTAAGAGAACACACTAGTACGACTGACTGTGTATTACATGATGATGGATTCTCCCTATATAAATTTATGTTCTCTTTTAGTTTTACAATTTAATCACTTAGGATTAAGAAAGACCATACATTTACAAGAAAAATGAAACCATACTTGCCAAATTTCATTGAAATATGAAAAAGTTATGGCCAGTTAAGAAAACACACTAGTACGACTGACTGTGTATTACATGATGATGGATTCTCCCTATATAAATTTATGTTCTCTTTTAATTTTACAATTTAATCACTTAGGATTAAGAAAGACCATACTTTTACAAGAAAAATAAAACCATACTTGCCAAATTTCATTGAAATATGAAAAAGTTATGGCTAGTGAAGAGAACACACTAGTACTATAAGAGAACACACTAGTACGACTGACTGTGTATTACATGATGATGGATTCTCCCTATATAAATTTATGTTCTCTTTTAGTTTTACAATTTAATCATTTAGGATTAAGAAAGACCATACTTTTACAATAAAAATAAATCCATACTTGCCAAATTTCATTGAAAAATAAGAAAGTTATGGCCAGTTAAGAGAACACACTAGTACGACTGACTGAATATGACATGATGATGGATTCTCCCCATGTAAATTTCAGTTCTTTTACAACTTATCATGTAAGATTTAGAAAGTTTATGCCATTGCAAGAAAAATAAAACCAATACTTGCCAAATTTCATTGAAATATGAAAAAGTTATGGCCAGTTAAGAGAACACACTAGTACGACTGACTGTGTATTACATGATGATGGATTCTCCCTATATAAATTTATGTTCTCTTTTAGTTTTACAATTTAATCACTTAGGATTAAGAAAGACCATACATTTACAAGAAAAATAAAACCATACTTGCCAAATTTCATTGAAATATGAAAAAGTTATGGCCAGTTAAGAGAACACACTAGTACGACTGACTGTGTATTACATGATGATGGATTCTCCCTATATAAATTTATGTTCTCTTTTAGTTTTACAATTTAATCACTTAGGATTAAGAAAGACCATACTTTTACAAGAAAAATAAAACCATACTTGCCAAATTTCATTGAAATATGAAAAAGTTATGGCCAGTTAAGAGAACACACTAGTACGACTGACTGTGTATTACATGATGATGGATTCTCCCTATATAAATTTATGTTCTCTTTTAGTTTTACAATTTATCATTTTAGATTAAGAAAGACCATACTTTTACAATAAAAATAAATCCATACTTGCCAAATTTCATTGAAAAATAAGAAAGTTATGGCCAGTTAAGAGAACACACTAGTACGACTGACTGAATATGACATGATGATGGATTCTCCCCATGTAAATTTCAGTTCTTTTACAACTTATCATGTAAGATTTAGAAAGTTTATGCCATTGCAAGAAAAATAAAACCAATACTTGCCAAATTTCATTGAAATATGAAAAAGTTATGGCCAGTTAAGAGAACACACTAGTACGACTGACTGTGTATTACATGATGATGGATTCTCCCTATATAAATTTATGTTCTCTTTTAGTTTTACAATTTAATCACTTTAAGTAGGATTAAGAAAGACCATACTTTTACAAGAAAAATAAAACCATACTTGCCAAATTTCATTGAAATATGAAAAAGTTATGGCCAGTTAAGAGAACACACTAGTACGACTGACTATATGTATAACATGATGATGGATTCTTCCTATGTAAATTTATGTCCTCTTTCAGTTTTACAATTTATCACTTAGGATTAAGAAAGACCATACTTTTACAAGAAAAATAAATCCATACTTGCCAAATTTCATTGAAAAATAAGAAAGTTATGGCCAGTTAAGAGAACACACTAGTACGAATGACTGAGTATAACATGATGATGGATTCTCCCTATGTAAATTTAAGTCCTCTTACAATTTATAATTTTAAGTCTCAACTCTGTTTTAAGTTGTTATAATCTGCACCAGTAAGAACATTTTAATAGAAAAGGTCATATGTTATATGTAGGCATTCACAAATTAATTTGGTAAAATTAAAAAGAAATGTTGGAAAAGTATTCCATGAAGATACAGTACATTTTAATCTGTTTAATAAGAAATATATGAAGAAGTTGAGTAATACATGTATGAATTCTTATTTATGAAAATAAGTTGCAAATGATTTTGAATGAGCAAACCATTGTATTGTTTATTACCAAGAACCATACAGTTCATAGGTTTAACGTATATACATAAATCAGTTGTACAGTATATATATGTATAACATTTCAATGTCATTCGAACATTATGAAGCCTTACATCAGAGACATAAATAACAGTTATTATGTCTCTGCTTACATCCAAGTATTTGGAAATTTATCAATATGTCAATGACCGTTTTCCATGGCAATAACACAATAATTATCAATTAGTAAAATTACAAAAAAAAGTTAATTTTTCATTTTTTTTTTTTTTTTTTTTTTTTTTTGTATTTTCATCAATGAACACTTTGAAATGTGCTTTTTACTAGGAAAACTTAAAAAAAAATTTAGAGTAGCTAGTTACTCTGAAACCAGCTATGTATACACAAAGGGATATAGTAAACAGGAAATGGTTCGTGTAATGATCAGTCTGTGTGGAAATGAATTCTTGAATATATGTATATACCGGGTATATCATCATATAGACTGAAACTCTGAAAGGTGTGAGAACATTCCTTCGGGCAAAATTCTCCAATATATTTTCAAAGGTGTGAAATAGGGATAATTCACTGATTTCAATTTAATTGATCTTTTACAAATTTATACAGATTTTCAGAATTAATAAATTGAAAATCAATCTGCAATTCATCCCTTTTATGACAACACTAATCAAAGGGTTTTAATTAAGACTGTTTTTCATGATTCAATACTCCAATTAAAATCATCATAATTTAATAATTAGGTACTCAGTGGTCATTAAATAATACATGGCTTCCTCTCTCTCTCTCTCTCTCTCTCTCTCTCTCTCTCTCTCTCTCTCTAAAATCTCTCTTCTCTCTCTCTCTCTCTCTCTCTCTCTCTCTCTCTCTCTCCTGTATAAAATTATTGCACTTGCAGTTATTTTTTTTTATTTTTTCATTTTTTTATTATTTTTTTCCCCCAGAAAATTTCAATTTTAGTTGTTGACAGGATAAGTGGAATAAAAAAAACCATGCAGAGAGAGAGAGAGAGGGGGGGGGGTATAAAACAATTTAACAAAAAATTCTGTTAGTTGTATATCAACACTTGAGGGGAAGTTTGGAATAGGTTAAGCATGTTAAGTATAAAGCATTCTGAAATAATCAGGCCTTTGATTTTTTTTTTTTTTTTGGGGGGGGGGTGTTACCAAATAACGATGAAATGTATAAGGAATATTGTTTAAGGTTTCCGTTAATACTCTATAATTGGTGTTGATGTACATGGTTAAGGTTGTGCAGTTCTTTAGATTTAAATATATATGTAGTAAAAATCACTTAAATACGTGTAAGATGGCTGCATCCCTCTACTTAATTAACAAAATTACAGTTTTTCAGCAAATCGCGACTGTTTTGTTTTGTCTTGTTAACTTGCAATATATAGTAAGGCACGTGTTTATGTCATGCTGTTGTGTGAAATTAATTGTAAATGTGAACATATGCTTTATATCTTATACATGTACCAATTTTTATTTCTATTTCGATTATTACCTTTAAGTTGAGAGACTGTAGACAGAAGTGTAACATGAAAATAACGATAATTGCCTTTCAAATTTCAAAGTTTCTTTCATTGTTTATATACCAAGTGTTCTCCGGAGACAGCTTTTGATACTTATGAAGAATTTAAATCAAGATTCTAGAAATTGTCGTTTTTCTTATTAAACTTTCAAAATAAAATGTTACTCTCAAAACTATTGTTAAATGAAAAATACACTAGCTTTTATTGTTTAGATGGGAAAATAATTTCAGGTTAATGAAATGACCATATGTATTTTAAATCTTTATCTTCGATCTTAGAAAGGGACGTAACTCTGTAAAGCGGATCGTATAATACTTATATTGTCCTCAGTAGTAAGAAGACTAGATTAGTAGATAGGATATGAGACATTTTGAAAGGAAGAATTAAAACTATTATTTTATTAATCATTAATTTATTGATTAATACGGCCTTTAATTTTTTCGTAAACGTTACAAAAGATATTGACCATGATGACATCGAAACGCTAAATAGGTTTGGACGGAACCATTCATATTTTTGCGCAGGGGTGTCTTAAATAAACGGAACTTGAATTTGTTTTTTATTTTTAATCCGAGTTGGATTCAACAGAAATTACCTCAACCTTGTTGGTTTTATCTATTTTCATAATCTTACATTATGTTTGAATAATAATAATACAGCAACTAGAGTCTGGAGTTAAACCTACCCACCCCCTTTTGCTAACTTCCGAGAAACCAATATCTACACACCCCAGATCTACATAATCCAGTTGCGTTTTACTTCTGAACAAACTAACATTTTTAATGCTGAACAAACTGACACTTTTAATAAATAACTTTACATGTCCAGAGTTTAAAAACCCGATAGAAAAAAAAGATGTGAAATATGATTAAATTCCTTCAAAATCAGATCCTAACAAGAACAATATTAAAAACTTTGAATAAAAAAAAAAAGCGTACAATCTTTTGTATTACTCGTAGGTTGAGATAGAAATGTTGAACCATTATTTTAAAACCAGAAATTATAACATTCTTGAAAGTACATGTAGACTGCTCTCAGATGGGACTAGACGACTATTATGCAACATTTACAGGAAATGACAGGTGTCACTACTTAGGTGTGGAACCGAATCCTTGTATATATACACGTGTGATGTACGTCTGGGTTACAATGTACCCCTCGGAATACAGCCCTGAGGGTGAATCTTACAATATATTTTCTATATAGTGTGTACAGAGTGGTTCGACCATGCTCTACGCGCTGAAGTTACTAAAAAAATGATTGCATACATGTGACCCCCCCCCCTCCCCCATACCTAGTACCATAAATACGCGATTTCCATGCATTTGTAATATGGGATAAAATATTATTGATATAGAATAAAATTTATAAAATATAGATTAATGGGGGTGGGGTGGGTCGTAAGAATTTAACTTTTGTTTTATAATTTAGACTTTGATATTCCTATCATGCATTTACAATCAAACAAGTCCGAAGATTGACCGGAGAGTCCATTATCCTCGTATAAAAAATACAATTAATTTTTTTTTACAACAGACCGAGAAGAGTAAGGGGTATACTATTTTTGAGACATAAACGGGTGTGAACAAAAAATCTCGATTGCATATCATGTGCTTGATAAAGGGCCCGAGCAAGGGATTAATATTTATATGTAATATGCTTGTAACGCTGGATTAATCATGTGTTGATAAATAAATAATATAAATAAATAAATAAATAAATAAATAAATAAATAAATAAATAAATGAATGAATGAATGAATGAATGAATGAATGAATGAATGAATGAATGAATGAATGAATGAATGTAAAGATCTACTTCAGGTGGGTCATCATGTATTCGGCACTTTAGTAAACGCTTCGCTTAATTAATATTCGGGATATATTACAACAAATATAAGATGTTTTAAATAGTTTAAGTTGAATTACAAAGATTTAACGGAAATAATTGTAAATATAATTACCGAAATTAATTAAGTGTAAATCGCTAAAATGAGTAAACCGGGCCCGCTACCCATTTTAGTCACCTTGAAAAGGACAATCGGCGATAATGATGGATAAACATAAAATTTTAATTCAAAACTGTCAGCGAAGGCAAATCTTATAGTAATAAACCATGTCCGTAAATTTCATGAAGAAATAATGTGTATTCATCTCATTTTGTCAAAACCCCGGTTTTCAGTTTCGAAATTCCCGGCCGGCCCGGCCCGGGTTTCGCTACCCATTTTAGTCACACTACAGAAGAGCGGAAAGGAAGAAGACCACATGTCTGGATGTACAGGCCTAGGAACAATTAAGAACTTTATTTTAACAAGGATTAATTCACGCAAGTATTTAAATCAGTCTGATTGATTTGGCGTGTGTGAATTATTCCATTAACATCACAAAATGTCCAATTGGAATTCTGCTGTCAGTCAGTGTCTGAAGGAATTAGTTTTGTTTACATGTCAGTGATGTAAGTATTAGCATGCTATGAATTTGGGGGTTATTTCTTGCAAAACGGAATCAAGCTCTATATGATAGATATTAGAGGAATATACATGGTCAAAAATTAATATAACTTTTATTAGTTTTCTTAGTCTTACTCAACAGTCAATATTTAGGGAGGAGGAATATCTGTCAGGGTGTCCCATGTATCAGTAGGGTATGTCACATTGTGCCTGTCTAAGGTTAATCAAGTTCAAGTTCAGTTTATTTATGGATTCTATAACATAAGGTCTGTGCGAATGAGTTCAATAATTAATCCCTGCATGTACTTTTATGGGGTACTCACAAGGGTGGATCTTAACAACTGCAGTGATATAGATGTGAAATTTCTATTTTCCTTTTAAAAAACTGTGAACCAAAAATTATCACTTTGAAAACAAAGTACCAATCATACGATATGTATGGAAATACCTTATTGAAGATTTACTGTAGCTCCAAAGTTTTTTTTCTAATTAGGTCAAACATGAATAAAGGTCAAGGGGTCAGAAATCATAGCATGCTCAGAAATATCTTGCAACAGACATATGAAAAATCTATCTCTTCTAAATCAAAGTCATAAGGAAGAATTAATATTTATGAAAAGTATGTCATACTTCAAGGTCAAGATATAATGGTAAAAAATCATGATAGTGTAATCTGTATTAAGAAAGGAATAATTCGCACAGGTAATACATGTATAATTTGAACATGTTGAAAGCCCTATCTCATCTCATTCAAAAGATATGAACAAAGTTTAAGTTTTTGAGACATTGATAAGCCGACCATTTAACAGATGACAGATGAATAAGATTTAATGTCCTCTCTTATTCGCTAAGGTGGGGGACAAAAATCAAAAGAACTCATCAAAAGGGATTGACTGACCTTGACCTGATAATGCATATAGATGCTTTCTGTAAAAATAAACATCTTCTTACAATAATTTAGTTTATAGTTAGAAAGTTTAAGTATCATAAGAAAAAGAAATATCATGTTTGACATACATGTAGATCTATTTCAATGAAAAAAAGTGATATTGTCAGAATGAGATCGATATTGCCTGACTGCACCTTGCAGGATGAAAATTTAGTTTTAATAATTTCAGAACTTCTTTTTTTCTAATTAGAAACCAAAGAATTTTCGATGAATTCCAATTATATATTACTAATAATTATAATGTACATGATCTATGTAAAGCCTAAATTGATTCGTTATCCAATGTAGATTTAACAGTCGAGCTGGTTGATGACAGGTATAAACTTTAAAAAATTACTAGTAGTAAATAAGGTACCGTAAAGGCGTAGTACATGTATGCAATGTATATGTTGTCTTATTTAATCATATTCATTGTACCTGCTTTTTTGGCTGATATTAAGTGGTTATTTCAGCTTTTTTTTTTCAGACAGAGTAGCATAGAGATGCAATTAATTTCATTTTTCATAATATTCATTCATTCATAAAAATAATAAAGATACCTAACCTAATGATAAAAAAAGAAGAATAAAACAGATTGGTGATCAATATCTAAAGACATGATGGCGGATCTAAGGGAATACTGTAGGTTGTAATATTTCCGTTCGTTTATTGCTTTTCTCATTTACCTAAGACAAAGCGACATGAGATATCTGTCTCATCTTTTTTAATTATGATTATGGCTAATTGATTTCAAACATTTAGCTTATAAGTCATGTATTATAGTCTAAATTTATGAGCGGTGGATCCAAGGGGAGTTGATATTTAAATACTTGTGGTGGATCATAGAATACTAATGATTTTTGCAAATTTATTTCAACGTTTAGTTAATATTTCTGTGTGTGATCATGATCTTAACTAAGAAGTGGTGGATCCAAGGCAAGTGGATATTAATTGTTTTGATAGCCATAAGAGTTGTGGTGGATGTTAAGGGAGTAGATAGATATTTGTAATAGGTCAAAGGATAATAATGATTATGGATAATTGATTTCAAACATATAGCTTATATGTCATGTGTGATCAAGATCTAAACTTATAAGTGGTGGATCCAAGGGGAGTGGATATTTATCTTTTTTGATTATTTGTGTTTGATCAAAGGTTATTAATGAATTGTGATCATGTCTAATTTATTTCAAACATTTAGCTCGTGATCTTAATTTTAAATTTGTTGATTCAAGGCAAGTGGATATTATTTTTAAATATTTTAATATTTGTGATGGGTAAAAGGACATTACTGATTCCGGCTAATTGATTTCAAACATTAAACTTATATGTCATGTGTGATCAAGATCAAAACTCATAAGTGGTGGATCCAAGGGGGGTGGATATTTATCTTTTTTAAATATTTGTGAATGATCAAAGGATATTAATGATTTTTGATTATGGCTAATTTATTTCAAACATTTAGCTTTTATGTCAGGTGTGAACATGATCTTAATTTGAAAGTGGTGGATCTAAGGGGAGCGGATATTATTTTTAAATATTTGTGGTGGGTCAAAGGATAATGATGATTATCACATTATGGCTAATTTATTTCAAACTATAATCTTACATGTCATGTGTGATCAAGAACTTAACTTATTACTGGTGGATCCATGGGGAGTGGATATTCATTTTTTAAAGAAATATTTGTGGTGTATCAAGGATATTAATGACTATGCCATAGTCATTAATATCCTTGATATGGCTGATTGATTTTAAGCATTAAGATTATATGTCATGTGTGGTCATGATCTAAACTGATAAGTGGTGGATCCAAGAGGCATAAATATTTTATTTTTAAATATTTGGGTGAATCAAAAGATTTTAATAGTTGTACTTTGTGATATATAACTGAATTGAGTTCCATTAATTAAATATGTAGATATATTGCACATGAATTAAATAAATCCAATCTTATTAGTGGTGAATGCAAGGGGAATGGAGATTTAAAAAAAAATCCACAAACTAGACATCATATAAACCTAACATATATAAATATACATTAGTTTAGGAAAGAGACCCTCTTTGGACACTGTGAATTGGTTGCTATTGTGTTGGTATTAAATTTTCTTGTTTCATTTTTTTAAATATTCAGATTAATGGTCATCGATCAAATAATCTGTGAAGAGTTTTATGATGAATGTTTCATTTTGGGAGGCAACTGCCTTAGAAACCTGTTTTCATATAAATCTTCTTTTACATAAGCAAAAATTTGAAGAATGAATACTTGAAAATTTGAAAAATAATAGATATTTGTTATAACTATCCACTTTTATAAAATGAGAAACAGAGAAGATACTAATGATCCATTAGTCTAAGAAAAAAACCCAAGTTTTTAGGAATTATCTTACAGTAAATATATCAATACATGGGATTTAAAACCCCATGATAAAGAAACGTGGGAGAAAAAACCCCATATGACAATATAAGCAACATATGGGTTTAAAAAACCTACATTGATTTTCGTGGGGTTATTTCCCCCATGGGGTGAAAAATAAACCCCATGGGGTTTTTGTGGGGTTTTTTGTGGGGTATTTTTAAGTTCATGTTTCCCCATGGGATTTTTGTTTTTGAACTCAAATATCTCAAAAACTAGCAGAAAATGTTGAATTTTTTTTTTCATAAATCAATTTGATTATAAAAACCCCACCATTTAAAAAAAACCCTAAGATGATAGCTTTAAAGGAAAAGGGTGCGCAAGTTCGGAAAAATGTCCATTCCGAAGTTGTCCGTCCCACTGTTTTTTGTTACTCTGATCTACCTCTGGGTATTAAGTAATGTATTATGCTAACTTTATAATTATGGTAAGCAATGGTGCCTCTTTCAAAATTGTGATTTGTGAATTTCATGGCCTCTGGTTTAAAACACGAACCAATTTTAATTGGTTGATTGATGTTACACGATACTCAGGTGACCTATAAGGCCCGTGGGCCTCTTGTTAAAGATTGCATTAATTTTAGTGGTTCTGGCCCCACCCCCAGGCCCCAGGGGGGCAGGGACCATGAAATTTACAATTTTTGTTCCCCTTTACCCACAGATGCTATATGCCAAAATTGATTGAAGTTGATTCAGTGGTTTCAGAGAAGAAGCTGAAAATGTTTAAATGTTGACGCACGACAAACGACGAACGACGACGGACGAAAACGGATAGCAATAGGTCACCTGAGTTTACTCAGGTGACCTAAAGATTGTTTACAGACAGACAGACGTCCGGACGCATTACTATCGCATAAGCTGTTCTGGTCTCTGACCAGTAGAGCTAAAAAACTTTTTTTTGGGGGGGGGGGGGGTAAACAGGTTTGCTTACATCAGAACTAGTGCTGTAGAATATGTATGCTTTAAATTAATGAAACTGTGAATACATTGCACAATTTTTCTTACATGAGGTACAAATTTTTCAACTTAACTTTATTCTAAAGTCTCATAATAAATAGGCCAAGTAACTCATTTCTAGGAGGAAGCAAAGTTTCAGACATATGCAAATGACAGCAAAAGTTAATCACTCTTTAAACGTTGGCAAAAAATGTGTACATATTAATAGGAAGATCAAATATTGAATAGACATATTAAAAGTTAATCACTCTTTAAACGTTGACAAAAAATGTGTACATATTAATAGGAAGAACTAATACTGAACAGACATATGCAAATGATAGTGAAAGTTAATCACTCTTTAAACGTTGGCAAAAATGAGTACATATTAATAGGAAGAACTAATATTGAACAGACATATGCAAATGATAGTAAAAGTTAATCACTCTTTAAACGTTGGCAAAAAATGTGTAAATATTAATATAAAAAACTAATATTGAATAAATGAATTTTTTCTCGTAAATGCTTTTCACTGTATGAGATTATATTTTTTATGTAAATGTTTTAATATTCAGTGTAAAAGGCCATTGCAAAACAACACATACATGTACATTAATAACTTTGCTTTTTTGTATTGAATGAACTTGTTCCTTACAGTATTTGTTCATTTTATTCAATGCACTTATATCATTGTGTCAAAAAGTATGTCCTTTTTTCATAACATGGAACATTGAAGTAAGCCAACATATTTGGTTGAATTCATAAGTAAATTGCCTGCAGATTAGGTAGCGTCCAACTAGTTTGGATAAACTTGATCACTGCTCCTAATTGTCCTGTTGACAATTATTTAGTGACAGTTTCAATGTAAAAACACGTCGGACAGAATACATTGATCAGAAAACCCTTAAAAAAGGTACCAAACAATTTTTACTATAAATGAATAACGAAAATTGTGTTTTGGCGTGCTTGTCATGGCCATTTAATAGATATAAAATATCATAAAAATACAAGTAATGAACAGATGTATGCGCCGCTGATAAACATTTGGCAGCATAAAATTAAGCAATAGAAGTGCCATCTTGATCCAAGGAACCTGGAAAAAACAGTACCCCCCCCCCCTCCCGGAGAAAGCAATCTATGCAAAATTATGCTAAACGACAGTCACCACACGCAGGATACACAAGGTTAGACACTACGCCTCCACATACTGTTCGACTCTCCAATCACCGTAAAAGGCAAGAGTTCCTGGCCATGACGCTGAAAAGAGAAATTAACAAACCGCAAACAAGGGAAACACAACTTCCTCAGCACTGTACAATATACATGTATATCTTAGCATAAAAGAACGAAGTTACTTATTAGAAAATGAGAAATTGACTACTTTGATCCAAGAAATTGTTAACAACTTATTTTACACTAGACATACAAAATTTATGGAACTGGGGAGGAGAGGGTGGGTAGTGAAAAATAAGTTCGTCTGCTCTTAACCAGCTAGCAAATGAAAAGGAATATTCTAGATGACATGCGCAAAGTACAGGAAGACCAATCAGCATACCAAATCCGAGTTAATTATACATGCAACAGTTACGCATCTTTGCATATGACTGCTCAAAATAACCAAGTTTATCCACATGAGATAAACCTCATTATTTAGTGACAGTTTCAATATAAAAACATGTCGGACAGAATACATTGATCAGAAAACCCTTAAATAAAGGTACCAAACAATTTTTACTATAAATGAATAACGAAAATTGTGTTTTGGCGTGCTTGTCATGGCCATTTAATAGATATAAAATACCAAAAAAATACAAATAATGAACAGATGTATGCGCCGCTGGTAAACATTTGGCAGCATAAAAATTTAGCAATAGAAGTGCCATCTTGAACCAGGGAGCCTGGAAAAACAGTACCCCCCCCCCCCCCCCGGAGAAAGCAATCTATGCAAAATTATGCCAAATAGGTCAAAGGACATTGGCCCCATGACTAATGTGCCCGAGACCCATCCGCCACAACCAAGATGGAGCGGCAATTTTGCAGCCCAACATCAATACAAATATCAAATGAATTCATATGGAAGCACAGATGGTGCTTATGAATATTTGATCATTTTTTTGGTACAGATGGTACCATTTTCCCTATATATATAAAAAAGCACAGATGGCGCTTTAAAATATTTTGAAATGCAGATAAACTTTTGGTACAGATGGTATCAATTTCTTAATATAAATAAATATGAAGCACAAATAATGCTCCAAAACGCTAAAACTGCAAAAACAAAACTAGATGTCACTACAATTTGCACCACACTAAATAATAGATTGACTTCACAAACTGATATTCTTAGTGACGAAAACACTAACAAAATTAGGACATGACAAGCATAAACAACTGAACCCAAATTTCTCTTCCTTATTTGAAATTTACATTTTGGATATGTATACTGTATAGAGATTGGTGATTTTGGCATTAAGGAATTGGTGAAGAAAAGTTACATCTAATAAAATGACGCAATGCATTGCTCAGTGTATTGATGAAGATGGAATTGCCCAAATCAGATAAATGAACCCCATCCGTCCTAAACAATACCTTTTGCTGCACTCCAATGTCTGGGTAACTTATAGAAGCCCCCCGCCCCTTAAAACTTTTAAGGACGAATGTTGCACATGCACTATTAATTCTACGTCTGCATTTCTCACCCTCAGTGTTTGCAAGGCAATTGACCCAACTATAGCGTGGCAAAATATGAGACCAAATCAAAGCAGTATGGGGGAGTAGAGGAGCAATGTCTGCTAAAATGGATTTTGAAAATTTTTGGAGGCCTCTTAATGTCTTATGTGGTTGACCTATATTGTTACCACCACAGTGAATGACAATAATCTTTGGAGTTTTATTCCTTGATAACAGAAATTGAATTGTTGGATATAACTGCTCCCAAACCATACCCCGAATCCCGTGCCATAATATGGTGAATGACTCCAAACAAAGATGGTCTTGATTCAAATTCTTTGAGTAGAGATTGGCCCAATGAATTATGGATGAACCTATGATCCAAATGGAATCTATAAACAAATTGAAATGAGTAAAGTAGCATGAACAAATTAAAATTGAAGTTGATGGATGATGGTGCCCCTTAAATTAGATAATTAATTTTCAATATACCTTATGCAGCTTATTGACTACTTAATTATTACATGACAATGGTCTTATGTAAGATCTGTAGGCAGCTGAATGTCACCTTCCCATCTTAATATGCTCCTCAGTATAACCCTTGATGTACAAGTAGGTTGCACCCCCATTCCGAAACGAATGTGTCTTAAATGTCTAAAAATTGTAAATCCTTTTTCAACATAGATGAAAATTGGTATTGGGTTAATGGTTTCGAGTTCAAGTGTGAAAAGATATACACCTGAATATGGTTCGATAGGGCAGAATAATTCTGCAAAGCTTGAAACAACAATGCTGTATCATTTGATCTTTGAACCTGAACAACTGCCCCCAAACCAGACTGATCAGTCTTTGAAGTTTTTATAAAAATTGAAATAATATCTAATGATAAAGTAACATGGTCAACACCTAATTCCACCACTTCGCTCACTCTAAGCAAGGCAAAAAATGCCATTGTAAAGGCAGATTAAAAAGGTGCTGTCTCATAAGTAGAAAAACACACATGAGGCAACACATCAATAATTTTTGACAACAAACACAATGTGATGGGCTTTCTAATATCTTGTGAAAGACTAGATTTCTTGTAGCCTGCTAATAACTTCTTTACAATAAATGAATCAACTTGATTTTGCCAGCCATATTGACCAGAAAACTTATTGCTGACAAATAGCATTTGGCAGTAGAAAAAGCTAGTCCACTTTCTGAAAGATAAGCTATAAAATTTATAACATGATCTACAAGAGGAGGCCCAATTTGCTGAAATGCTGATTCTAGTCTAAATTTGTTAAAACATTGCCATCCTTGCCAATACACTCTAGCTGTGTTTTGAGAAACACTGGCCTGCAGGAGGCTGTCTATAGTTGCTGAATAACAGTTTAGAACTCCATAGGAACCATGAAGGGATATGGATCTGCCCAATTGTCGAAAACGGGACCACTGAAACCGAGAAATGGCATCTGCAATTTCATTTTTTACACCTGGAATGTGCTGTGCCCTTATTTGAATGTTAAACTTTAAAGTATGCAAAACCAACATCCTAACTAAAGTCATAACTCTCTTGTTTTTGGAAGATTTGTGATTGATAATGTAGACTAAAGCTGAATTATCAAAATGAAGGAGCTTCTTATCCCGCGATTTCTCGGCCCAGATAAAAATTTCTAACACTATGGGAATGAGTTCTAATAAAGAAATATCTCTGTATATTTCTTCTTCCCAACAAGTAGGTCAATGGAGACAGCACCAATGCCTACCAAATATGACACCACAGCCAAAAGAACCTGAACTATCTGAATAACAATGAAGTGCATCAGCTTCGTGCCAAATAAAACCTGGGAATGGAGTACTGCCATTAAACTGACTGAGAAACTGAACCCACATTAGCAAGTCAGACCTTATCTCTAATGTTATCCTTACAAAATGATATGATTTCTTAACCCCTGCAAAGGAACCATAAATCCTAGTACAAAAAGCTCTACCAGCTGGCAAAGCTTTGACTACAAAAGCAAGTGCTCCTGCTAACGACTGCATTTGTTTTAAAGTAACCTTTTTTGATTCCAAAACTGAGTAAATATTTTCTAAAAGCTCTTTATCTTTTTCCTCCGGTACAAAGAGTCATGGAAACAGTATCAATTCCCAAACCTAAAAATGTCAAACAATGAGTTGGCCCTTCAGTTTTCTCCAAAGCTAACGGGACACCTAACTCTAAACACAGACTTTCAAATAGTCTCATCAATTACATGCAATCGGATGAACTAGCACTACCTACAAACATAAAATCATCTAAATAATGAACAACTGAATGTAGATTAAACCTATGGGTCAATACCCAATGCAAAAATGTAGAAAATTTCTCAAATAATGCACATGATAAAGAACAACCCATTGGCAAACACTTGTCAATATAAGGCCAGGTAAAATTAATTCTCATCCTAATTTGCTAAAAAATTGGGGCGGGTGGCCGGATTTTGTTTTTTATTTTTTATAATTGTTAAATAGTAAGTATCAACAAAACAAGGACTCTTCGTATACATTTTTTCATTATGTTAATGCCAATATGAATGGATGTTATTTTTTTCATATTCTTTTAAATATTACAAGAAAATTCTTGCTTAAATTATTAGATATTTATTGTTCATTAACAAATTATCAAGTACACATATACGGACATAAAAAAAAAAAAAAAAAAAAAAAAAAAATGAGGTGGGGTTCTGATACCAACAAATTTTTTGTATGCATGACTTCTCATTGGCCTTTCCCTAAAAACCCTTGAGTTTTACCTTCAAATCCCTCTGTTTTCTGTAAAATATCATAGATTTCCACCTTTCTCAAAAATTGGATTGTTCTAGAAACTTGACATGTTCGACAATAAAATAGGTCATACATTGTATTTACAAAATCTATAATAAAATATTCTAATAAAATATCCTACCGAAAAAACCTAGGCCTGAACAGTTTTAAGATTAAACATTTTCTTAGCACTAAACATTCTCTAAAGTCTGCCTACGATGTTTTATTATTTTTTTTTTCAAATCAAAATCACACACAGTTGGAGATTGTTAAAACTTGATCAGGTGTCATTTTCCATGTCTATTTTTATTCTTAGTTTTAAAAAATCTTTAAAAACTTGCTCATGCCAGTGATGGTATCTAGATGTGTTTATGCTATTGTTATTTCTCTGCCTTCTCTATACTGACAAATAATCTTTTCTTTACATATTTAAACTGCTTTTATTGCCGATTTTTCTCCATTCTTCACATGGCTCCTTTGCTATAAATAGCGACACGCGACTTTTAATACAGACAGGAGATAACTCTTAAACTTCACCCAAATTCTTACTGAATTAAAATACATGAAAATCCTTTATTAACACTCAAAAATCAAAATAAAAAACGCCGGGGCGGGAGACTTTGAGAGGGGCGGGCGGGGATGAGAATCTAAAGATTAATTTTATCTGGCCTAATATGCCCCAGAGTGTCTGAAACCTAACAACTAATTCAGTATCCGGAGCGTTTGTGTTATTTATTTAAGTTCAGAGATCCAATCTGATTGACGACTACGGGCCGTTAGTTGTAAGATTTTTCTGGCCAAGCCCAGATCTATTTGTTTAGGTGGGTTCCCCCAAAACACGTTGTCTGAAACCTAACAAACAAAAATCCCATGGAGAAACAAGTAAAAGGCGAAAAGCACTTGAAATATCCATTTTTGATAATAATGCACCTGGGCCCTTTGAAACAATCAATGCAATTGCATCATCAAAAGAATAATTTACTGAACAAAGGGTGACTGCACTTAAGGAAACTTAGAAATTACGACATAATTAATTTTAAAAATGGGCATTTTTCTTTTAATGGTAGAAATGGCCAATGTCTTAACTGCAACTTTGTGTAATTACGTTAATTAAAAGTTCGTATTAACGAAGTTCGAAGTCGTTTTTATAGGGAGGGGTCATCGCATATTCTGAAATTTCCATAGGATAATGAGTACGCCCACCTTTTTAGAGGCTTAATACATAGTCAGCGCATGTTTTTCTATTGTTGTCCTTTTTATGGTAGTTGTATATTTATATATATTACCTCATATTTAAAGGAGATCAATAGACAAACATGCGCTCATGGTTAAAAAGAGAAAAAACTGTTTCTTCGTGTGTTCACTTTCCCTATAGTAAACAGACCATTTTGACCACGTTGTTACCTGTTGAATATTATAATTAACCACGTGATTTCTATACCCAGGTAACTCTGTGAATACTAAAATTCCATCACGTGACGTGTAAGGAAACATGCATTCTGCTGGGCGATAGTGATTGTCATATCTGTTTCAATCCATACCCATCGTGCCACGGGCTATTCTTTTTTCTCTTAGATATCTGTAAAATTATTCTTATATTTATCTCAAAAGCGTTTCGTTTTACTATATTTATATATTTTTGAGTGTATTATATGTCTCTACATGTTCGTAGTCTACAAGAAAAAAGAGATTTATTTATTGTTTTGAACCATTGCTTTACATGAACATCCAAAATAAGATCCAGTAAATAAAAATGAAATCATACCATCCTCAGCACGCTAATGTATTGGGAAAAGTAATCGTAAAAGAAACATTAAAAAAATTAAGTAATTGTGTTTTTCTTTCTTCTTTTTTTTTAAAAAAAGGGAAAAAAGAACGTTTTACTGTTGTTAGCGGGTCTTGATCCTAGACCTCAATATTGATTCTGTGCATTACCGACTGAGCTAGTCGGTACTTATATTCGAACACGCGAATTGTTGACATCAGCCATTGCTGTTGATTATCAATGGCTACTTCTACCGGTTGATGTTATTTGTTCTTAGTTATATACTTTATTTGAAAACTTTGAAATAATAGTGACAAACATATGACGAGAGAGACAGAAATGCACTAAATATAAATACAGTAACTTTTCTAATTTTAACAGACTTGTGATGATGTTATATGATAGACAACAAGACTGTTGGTTCGAGTTAACAAGACGTATCTTTTATTACGATGGATCAATAAGATAGTAATCGTCAAAACCCTATAATGAAATAAAAAATTATAAATTTTAAGCATAAAAACTATAAAGCTATTAATCAATATACATGTACAAATCAATATATCATATAGCTTTATCCGAATCAAGGGAGATAATCCAATTACATGAAAATTACATAATAAAATCTCCCATTGCTTTAATCAATGAATATTTTATAATAAAATCTTTACAATAATTATCATTCCAATGTATATGTACATAATGAATTATTGTTCGGCATAAAAACAATTAACATGCATACCATTCAATGGGAATGGGCCATACACTATAACAGCGTATAAGCTGCGCACACAAGACAGCTAGCAATATGACAATATCTCAATATCTACAAATCAACAATAAACAACTTGTAGATATCTACACTGATCATAAAATAAAGTTTACTTTAAAAATATGATAAAGTGAGAGAGCAATATATTTACTATTTACATAACTCTATATCTAAGGTCTCACTCTCACTAAACATTTACTCCAGAAAAGTGATTTAAGGAATTAAGTGCAAAAATTACAGATTTCACATTTAATAAAATTAGAATCTTATTACTTATTAGTCTGAAAGAATTACTTACCATGCAAGAGGAAGTGTTTGTCTATGTCAAATGTCAGATATGTAAAACAATATACTCAGAGACAAAACTGCACTTCCATCACATATGGCAACCAAGCAAGAATTAACCAAAAACACAAAGAAAACTTGGAGGGAAACACAAAAACCAATAGAAAAGCATGACAATACTAAAAAAAACAATGAAACTAAAAGATACAAAATGACCATGGCCAGAATATAAGTAGCGCCCTGAGGCTAACTCTGGACCTCTCTGGAATAGAATAATTTGAAAATCAATACACTTAACTACAGGTTAAATGAATAATTATATAATTCAGCTGTAGAAGTGTGCTGCAAGTAAAAACATACATAATTAAATTAGTGAGTAGATGCACATGCAATATGCATTGCTATGCACATGTGCATAATATATAAAAACATGAGTCTGTCACATTCTCCCCCTGGTGCAAGAATGGCGTCCGCGCCATTGACCAAACCCGAGAATGTAACAAGAATGTTGGAAAAGAAACAGCGTAATAAAATAAGGATAAAACATCACTTACCTGTGATTATGGATACAAGTGCTTTCGCAGCTACTTTATCCAGGGTGTTGCTAAAACGCGGAACGGAAAACGGAACGGAAAGCGGAACGGAACGGAAAACGGAAAATTTTTGTCAAACAAATAACATAGATTCGATATGAATCAGATAAAAAAGCAATATTCTTGTTGTAAAAATCATTTCTGATAAAAATTTATTGTAAACTATTATATATTCATGAGTCATACACACCCTCCGTGAAAAAAATGGTACTGAAAGAAATTCAACCCCCCCCCCACACACACACACACACGAAATAGGATTTTCGTGTTTGGGCAAAGGACATATCCCCCTTTTTTTTTGGTTTGTCAAATCTGTTGTATGTTGGAAAATTTTTACTGACCCCCCCTTCTTTCAATTTGTTTCCAATGTCAATGTCTATAAAGACAAAAATAACTATTTATGATATTCAGATTATGCACGCGCAGTGTCGAATTCGCGAATCATGAAAGGGGGAGTGGCAGTTTCGGGTCTATGTAGGGGCCCACAGTCACATTAAAAATTGGTTTATTAAACTTTATGTATATTTTTGACACAAAAAGGGGGGCATACCTATTACAACTTCTCAGACCTTTTCAATTAGTGGGAAAACAAACTCATTTTTACGGGGTCATTCATATACACCCCTCCCCCCAAACATACACACATATGTACCGCAAACAAAATTTAACTTCATTGAATGACATGAAAGTTTTCCAACTTTGTCTTTCCAGAATTTAAATATATAGAAAATGTCTCTATTTTGAATAAAATTTTAACAACCAGTGTGTATAAGAGATGTTTCTTCGAGCTTGCCGTAAAGGTTTGCCCTTAACGTATTATCTTAATAATTTTTTTTACATTTTATTTCTCTTTCATGGTTCATTTAGATATCAAATATTTGATCCCCCAGTCATAACCTTTTTACTACGGAAATATTCGTTTAAGTTGACATCCTCACACTTTTTGTGAATGTAATTAATGTAGTATGTTAGTGTAAAAAAAATAGTACTGAAAGATGTTGGAATTGGAACCTATCCGCAGCAGACCCCTCCCGAATCAAACAATTGTTTTCTTTTTGTGTTTTATCCCCCCCTCCCGAATCAAACAATTGTTTCTTTTTGTGTTATTGCTTGTCAAATACTTTTCAAGTTCCTTTATCCCCCCTTTTCAAATTCGATTCTAGGTGACTGCTATATGTTAGCGATTTTCGTAAAAAAAAAAAAAAAAGAGACTGAGCATGATAAAATCAACTTGTATTTAATTGTGGGGGATTGAATATGTACAAAATATATCGTTTATGATAAATTTTGTGTATTTTAAGTGATTTAATCCACAATAATATATTCCGTTTTCCGTTCCGTTCCGCTTTCCGTTCCGTTTTCCGTTCCGCGTTTTAGCAACACCCCTTTATCCATACTGGCAAATTCTCCGTTAGCCACTAACGTCTGCAAATATCTTGCTCTCTGTAGCCATTCTGGGGACTGTACTTGTTGAGACATAACAAAGTCCTCTGTCCACTTTGGTTTGGCTCTAACTCTAGCTGACCTACGCTGTGGGGGAGATGGGTCTTCGACTGTGTTATCATCTGATTCTGTCTCCTCATCAGAATGATCCTCCTCTGCTGCTGCTCCCTCAGTAGACTGATTTTCTTCGGTCTCTTCAGCAGTAGGATCTTCCGATGGGTCATCCTCAGGAACAAGTTCGTTGAGCACATCCTCATCCATTATAGCTAACTCTGACTCCTGACCTTCGTCTTCCTCATTAGTAGAATTACTAATGGACACTGGAGCGTCCTCCATACTCTGGTCCTTTGGAGTCTTGGTGGTACCGGTACCTGGCATAAAATAGTACTCAGATTCTTCATCATCGTCTTCATCATCCTTTGATGCAGGTGAAATAGACGGTTTACGAAGTGAATCCTTCTTCTTCGTGCTCTTTCTAGGTGCTGGTACTGGTACTGGAGATGGGAGTTTAGTTCCAATGGGTAAAAGCAAATTCCTGTGCAAGGTCTTGCATCTGCCTTCCCCATCCTCTCTTCTAACCCTAAAAACAGGAATACTGGTGCTAGGTTGGTCTATGATAACACAGGGGTGATCCTCCCATCGGTCAGCAATCTTGTGCTTTCCATCGTAGGCAACCACTTTCACCAGTACTCTATCTCCAGTACTCAGTGTACCTCCCCTGGTCTTTGAGTCATATAAAGCCTTGTGTCTGGATTGGCTGTTCTTTGTTGCCGTGTTTGCTATGTTGTAAGCTTTCTTCAATCGGTCCTGTAAGTTCTTGACATAATTGGAAAAACTCTTAGTCTTCTCATCATTGTCTAGCCCAAACACTAAATCCACTGGTAGATTCGGTTCTCTCCCAAACATCAGGTAAAATGGAGAATAACCTGTTGTTTCATGTTTGGTGGCGTTGTATGCATGGATCAGTGGACCTATGTAGGCTTTCCAGTTGGACTTGAGTTCAGGTTGAAGGGTTCCAAGCATGGATATTAAGGTTCGATTAAATCTTTCGGTGATTCCATTACCCATAGGATGGTAAGGGGTAGTTCGAGACTTTGGTTTTTTTAGTATTGTCTTATGCTTTTCTATTGGTTTTTGGTTGGGACAGCTACTGCAAACTTGGTAAAATGATCAGTAATAACTAATATATTCTGAACTCCGCCTTTAGATGGTTCGAGGGTCAAAAAGTCCATACATACAAGCTCTAGGGGCTGAGTCGTAGATATACTGACCAATGAAGCTCGCTGGTTGTCCGGTGTTTTAAACTTTAAACATCTACCGCAATGGTCAATATAATTGGCAATGTCCGTACGCATTCTCGGCCAGTAGAACCTGTCCATCACCAATGCTGTAGTCCTTTCTCTACCTGGATGTCCCATTCTGTCATGTAGAAAATCCAGTAAAGTAGGTACGACCTCTGGAGAGACAAGAACCTGTTGGTGTTTCTTATCATCAGCACTGGTGATTCTGACTAGTAAATCATCTACAATCTTTAACTTGTTGAAATTCTTGTACAATATCCTGTCTTGATCTGTGGTCATGCTATCTTTCTTGGGCCTGGTGCCATTCCTAACATGCTCTTTCCAGGTAGATATCGTAACATCTCTCTTTTGTACATCATGAAGATCAATACGCTGGAAAGGAACATTGTCTGAAGGCTGTAGCTGTTCACATGATGCTATGGTCACTGGCAATGACTCAATCAGAAGTTGGCCTTGCTGTAAATCACAAATGGCTTTTACTGTGTCGCAGTCTATGACCTCAGGGAGACTTGACAACCCATCAGCGTCAGCGTTGTTCTTGCCTGGCTTATATGTGATGGTGAAATTATAGGCTGATAAGGCTGCAATCCAGCGATGACCAGTAGCATCTAGCTTAGCTGTAGTAAGGACATAGGTCAGAGGGTTGTTGTCTGTAAAAACGGCGAAGGTGTTGCCCATAAGATAGTCTGAAAACTTTTCAGTGATGGCCCACTTAAGAGCGAGGAACTCTAATTTGTGTGTGGGATAGTTCCGCTCAGATTTTGTTAACCCTCGGCTGGCGTAGGCAATAACCCGGTCATGTCCATCCTGGTTCTGGTAGAGAACCGCACCCAACCCGGTACCGCACGCATCCGTGTGGAGCTCGAATGGCTTGCTGAAATCTGGGTAACCAAGGACAGGTGGAGATGTCAATTTGTCCTTCAACACAGAAAATGCTGCCTCCTGTTCTTGGTCCCATTTCCACTTGGAAAGCTGCTTGGTATTGGGGTTGCGACTCTTCTTACCAGTTGCCATGACATCTATTAGTGGGCGGGCAATTTTGGAAAAATTCTGAATGAACTTTCTGTAGTATCCTACAAAGCCTAGGAAAGATCTAACATCCTCAGGGTTCTTTGGTGTTGGCCAATTTCGCACTTTCTCAATTTTGTCTGGGTCTGCCTGAACACCTTCTTCTGACACTATGTGGCCGATGTACTTGACCTTGTCCATTAGGAATGCACACTTCTTTGGTGAGAGATTTAGGCCATATTGTCTAATCCTGGTGAATACTTGGCTGAGTCTATCCAAATGCTCCTCAAAAGTTCTTGAAAAGATAATTAGGTCGTCTAGGTATATGAAACATATCTTCAAGTGGAGATCTCCCAAGCACTCTTCTTGAAGTCGTTGGTACGTTGCTGGTGCGTTCAAAGCTCATCTTATTAAACTCATAGAAGCCTAACGGGCCTACTGTAAAAGCTGTTCTTTCTTTATGGGACTCTTCTATCTGTATCTGGTGGTAGCCTGATTTCATATCTAGTACTGGAAAATACTTGTTGCCTGATAAGGAATCTAAAATTTCATCAATGCGAGGGAGTGCGTAATTATCTTTAATAGTTCTGGAATTAAGTTGACGGTAGTCGATACAAAGTCTTAACGTTCCGTCCTGTTTTCGAACCAATACTACGTTGGAAGAGAAAGGAGAGTGGGATGGACGAATCACTCGGCTTGCCAATAATTCTTGGATATGTGTCCTAACTTCTTCAATCATGGATGGTGGAATCCTTCTATATTTCTGTTTGAATGGTGTTGTGTCATACAGGTTGATCTGATGTTTCACCTTATCTGTTGTTCCAATATCTGTTGAGCTAGTGGAAAATATGTCCGAAAATTCTGAGATCAGTTCTTTGCATTGATGTTGTTCTTCTGTAGACACTGATGATGAAATCTTGATCTTGTCATAGATGTTCTGTAAATCAGGGCTGATAACAGTCTCAGGCACCATGGTGTTCAATATCTGGACAGGCTGAAGTTCACACAAAACTGCTCGTGGACGAACTGCAACGGTCCTTGTGGTAACATTACATATCTCCACAGGAATAGTAGCGCTGGACTCATGGTCATACAGATGGAGTGATGAAGTGATATCCAGATCGGTATGGATAATGGATTTCCTTGTGGCTTGAAGCATGGCAAGAACTCTGTGATATGGTAGCCTCTTATCCATGTATCCTTCGATCGTCACTCTTCCATTGGGTGGAATAATCACTCTTTCTGTAGATGCAGACTTGATAAGACAAAGTCTATTGCTGTGTCGCTGTAAGTCTCTCTGCCTCAAGGTCATGCACTTGAAAGCTAAATACCATGAAGTCTGTACTTGAGCATCTTGAAGATATCTAGATCCGAACTCATCTCGGGTGATATCTATGAGACGACTAATAATGTTGGTACCAATGAGAACGGGTACTCTAGCATTATAATTGCTGTTAGGTACAATTAAAAACAAGCAATCATTCAAGACATCATGAGGTGTACCATAAGGTTTAATGCTAGCAGATATAAAGCCTGAATAGGGCATATGTTGTCCATCTGCACATTCAATATGCAGTATTTCATCAAGAAGATGAATCTCAATATGAGATAAATATTTGTCATAAAAATCTGCACTTATGGGTAGACACTGTAGCACCTGTGTCAATGAGCGCTGGGCAAGTGACCTGTTCAATCTCAATCTTCACCTCATTCGAAATTCCAACTATTGCTTCCTTGTCACTGGGCCTCCCTCTGCTCTGGCCTGATCCTCGACCCCAGGATTTGGCCTGTTGGAGTTTAAATGACCTTGTTTCCTCTGATGATCTAACTTGACTCTACATCCGATTGCTAGATGACCTTCTTGATGGCATCTGAAACAAACAATCTTACCTTTTTGTTGATCTCTTGTTGGTAGGGCTGGTTCACTCGTTACCTCAGGAGGAGTAGGCATCTCATCATACTGTGGCCTTCTCTTGTACTCATGAAAGTTTCTTCTTCCTCTCTGAAATGATGGTCTGGGCCCATACTGATAATACTGAGGAGGTTGATTTCGGTTCTGGGGTTTAGCCATCTGCTGTATCTGTGTCGATAGTTGCTGAATTTGTGCTTGTAACTGACCAAACCTCTCATCAGTAGTGGACTGTGCTGATTTGGCTGTAACCTGCTTAGGTTTCACTGCAATGCCAGGTTGATGATCCATCTCAATCTTCCTGATAGCTACTCTGAGTTTATCAAAGTCTGGGGTAATCTGAAAGATATGTCCTGAAATGTCTTTCAATTCCTGACGCAGACCTTTGTAAAACATAGTCCTCAACATGTCATTGGCATTTGCTGGGGAAATCTTTTCTTTCTTAACAGCCTGGTTAAGAAGTTCCTCCAGTCGAACACTCCATGCTGCGCAATCCTCATCTGATTTTTGTCGAGCGCTGTAAAATTCCGCAAGAATATCTTCAGTGCCGAGCACATTTCCATATATGCTGTCAAACTTCTGCAGAATTTCCTCAATAGTGCTGACTGGGCCTAACCTCATCAACACATTTGCTGGTTCACCTTTTAGGGATCTCCTAATAGCGTTCATGATGGTATCCTTGGAATATCCTTCCTTACTTAAACTAGAGGCACTGTGAGCGATGAGCTCACTAAATGATACCCCCCGCCTCCCATATGGTTATAACTGGTGAAAAAGTCCATGTTTTCCTGTGGCCGGGAAACCCAAAATATGTGTCGGATCAAAAAGTAAAATAGGAGGTGCACAATGGCAATATGTAATAAAGATTCTGTAAAAGTTTCATCAAATTTCATTTCGTGGTATGAGAGGAGTTGCGGATAAGAGATGGGTACCCCAATGCGTAACAGACGGACGGACGGACGTACAGACGGACGGACGGAATTAACGATTACTATATACCCTCCCACTTTTCAAGCGGGGGGTATAACAAGTAACCTCATAACGCCACAGTTCATATGAAAAGTCACTCTTTCCTCCAGAAAACATGGCAATCCGCACGGGATGCTTGAATGGAGTCGTAAAGTCCATTGTTGTGTTGGAGAAAGGTGAAAAAGGTTCTGGCTTGATCGGTGTTTTGGGCATCTTTGGTATAGCTCCTGATTCTTTACCAACTGCGACAACATCTGACATCCAACCAAGCAGATCCTCAGGTGTATCAGCCTTTGGCTTCAGGTTCATAGCTTCCAGGGTTTTCATCAACTGCTCTTTCTCTTTCTCCGACATAAACGTTCCTGCAGTTGCTCCTTCTTCATGTTCTGTTGTAGACTTTTTCTCGGTAGACATGCTTGATGTTTTGAATCACAATGATATAAAAATATACAAAAGACAATAATTCATGTACAAAATTCAAGGTAGCAGGTGAGTAGTCTCTCTGAAAACTAAGTAAAACACAGGGCAAATGTTGGGCAAATAAATCAAATTCTTTGTAATCTAATAATAAGGAAGGTAATTCAATGTGAACGTGTCTAAATATGGGCTATCAAATCAAATTATAAATGTAATGCTGAAAAATAAATGAATCGAAATTGCTGAGGAGGGTATTCTAAATAATTTTAGGAGTACTCAAATTTTTACAAAATGAAAAAATAAATTACACTGAAATATGAGATAGGGTACCCAAAAGTAAAAAAAAATAAAGAACAAAAAAAAATTAAGACAGACAGACAATATCTAGGCCGGCGTCTAACACAAACTACCTTCACTCACCAATCAGCTGATCTTATGATTACATACTTATAATATTTACATATACATATATACACTACAAATATACTGCAATGGAATGGTCCATGGACGGAACGGTCCGGAATCCAGAAGGAATCGCAGATAAGTCTATGGAATACACAGTCACTACTGCACAATATCGTCTAGGCTCAAAGCGTATATGTTCTTAAGAAACTTAACAGTCTAAGCTCACCAAAATCACCTCGGCCTGCAGGCTTCCTGTCATATGGGAATCGTGGATGTCCTGAGTATACGTCTTATCCATCGTAGAGTAGATTTGCGTCTGGTCCCTACATGGGCGCCAAAATGTAACAGACTTGTGATGATGTTATATGATAGACAACAAGACTGTTGGTTCGAGTTAACAAGACGTATCTTTTATTACGATGGATCAATAAGATAGTAATCGTCAAAACCCTATAATGAAATAACAAATTATAAATTTTAAGCATAAAAACTATAAAGCTATTAATCAATATACATGTACAAATCAATATATCATATAGCTTTATCCGAATCAAGGGAGATAATCCAATTACATGAAAATTACATAATAAAATCTCCCATTGCTTTAATCAATGAATATTTATAATAAAATCTTTACAATAATTATCATTCCAATGTATATGTACATAATGAATTATTGTTCGGCATAAAAACAATTAACATGCATACCATTCAATGGGAATGGGCCATACACTATAACAGCGTATAAGCTGCGCACACAAGACAGCTAGCAATATGACAATATCTCAATATCTACAAATCAACAATAAACAACTTGTAGATATCTACACTGATCATAAAGTAAAGTTTACTTTAAAAATATGATAAAGTGAGAGAGCAATATATTTACTATTTACATAACTCTATATCTAAGGTCTCACTCTCACTAAACATTTACTCCAGAAAAGTGATTTAAGGAATTAAGTGCAAAAATTACAGATTTCACATTTAATAAAATTAGAATCTTATTACTTATTAGTCTGAAAGAATTACTTACCATGCAAGAGGAAGTGTTGGTCTATGTCAAATGTCAGATATGTAAAACAATATACTCAGAGACAAAACTGCACTTCCATCACATATGGCAACCAAGCAAGAATTAACCAAAAACACAAAGAAAACTTGGAGGGAAACACAAAAACCAATAGAAAAGCATAAGACAATACTAAAAAAACCAATGAAACTAAAAGATACAAAATAACCATGGCCAGAATATAATTAGCGCCCTGAGGCTAACTCTGGACCTCTCTGGAATAGAATAATTTAAAAATCAATACACTTAACTACAGGTTAAATGAATAATTATGTAATTCAGCTGTAGAAGTGTGCTGCAAATAAAAACATACATAATTAAATTAATGAGTAGATGCACATGCAATATGCATTGCTATGCACATGTGCATAATGTATAAAAATATGAGTCTGTCACAGACCACTCATTACAATATTAGCTCCACCTCTTATGCATATTTATAAATCTTATCTTCAATCAAGGGCAGATGAGTCTAATTTCCCAATATTTGCAGAGAGGTGGGGTAAGAAAACAACAAATTATTTTTTTGCATCGCAGTTTATAACCAGTTTGACATCGCATTTTATTTGGAAATAGACCAAACTCTATAACAAATGACTAAATGCAAAAATAAAAACAAAAATAAATGTGACAACAGAGATTGAAAAAGACCGAAAAACCGGCGTTAAGTGCAGTCATCCTTTCAGGATCTATGAAATCATTAACAGTACTTCCTGGGGGGTATGAAAGATTAGTAATCATCCGCCAACCGCCCTACTTCTTAGGGACTAAACCTATGGGGTTGCACCGCAAGTTTGATATTGGAAGATCTAAAAATGGCCCCAATATTCTGCCTTATGTAACCTCTTTATCAATTTTTTTTTGTAATTCAAATTTATATTGATCTGCAGAAGTCATGTTCTTATACTCCACCCTCCTCCTAGGACCATTAAAATTTAAAGAAAATCCAAACCTAAAGCCTAAAGATAAACAATTGGCATCATCAGCATTAGGATATGAAGATAACAAATTATCTAAATTAATAGAATTGATTGGCGAATGACCCAGAGCCCATAAGCTAGCACAATTATACGAAAGGATTGGATTTTGACCCTCCGATAGGCTGTCGGGACTGTTGATTCCTGGAATAAAGATGGGATTACGGACATTAGACTGATATGCAGGTTTAACTGCCATTGAATTAGAATTGTTCTTAAAACATTTGACTAATGGGTGTAAAGCATTGCACTTAAGACAGCTGTGGAAAAAATTGCAATTGGGCTTGTTGCAAATACCGTCATTGTATGCATAACATTTTCGCTGAACTTGTTGGGCTGGCTGCTGACGAGAACCAAGGTTTGTGGAAAGGGAAGACTGTATGTAAATCATCCACAATTCTGCATCAACCGAGGCCCAGGACGTGAGGTATTGTAAGATTTTTTTGAGTCGAAATTGGATGTCATAATCTAACCAATTACCTCTCAATTTTTCAGCCCCCTCTTAATCAGTGTCAAATATTTAAACAAAGGAATTGCTTCAGATGTATGTTTTGTCAAGTATACAGAAGAAAAGATAGAGAAGGCATCAAGCCATTGTGAAAAACTGGAAATCGTTTGGTCTTTTAGCTTCGGATTTACTTGAAAAAACCCATCTTCAAATACAACTTGATTTTGCTGTGTTACAGTAGGATCGTGGGCTAAAAGGGATGCAAAACTAACGAACTGATTATTTAAAATTTTTTCTTTAGTATTTTGCGGCACATGAGCAGCAAGTGGAGACGCAGCACTGATAAAAGGATTAGGCAAATTATTCAAGTTCAAGTTCATTTATTCTCTCAAAACCATTTAAAATACATGGTACATGAGGACAATGAAAACTATTTATAGCATAAATCTATTCAGGTCAGAGGTATAAGTTAATGATATACATAATCAGAAAATGGCAATGTGGGAAAAAGAAAAAACACATATGATACGTGTATTAAATGAAATAAATGAGGAGAAAAAATTATGGAGGACAGACTAAATCATATATTTTTAATATAAACATACACAGTTTTTTAAGTGACGTAGCATCTTGTTTTGTCATCAGTTGGGAAAATTTCAAAATATTTGGTCGAGTAAAGTAATATTCATTAATATATTTTTTCCTAATATTTGACAGTGCAGTACATTCAAGTATAAAATGGAGTTCATCAGCAACATGTTTAGCATTACAAAGTGTACATAATCTTTTAATGGTATACATGCCCATCTTCCCAGCTCAACTGGTAGACGGTGATTAGTAGTGCGGAATTTGACATAGTATTTTTCTAAATTTTAATGGTAAAATATTTAAATAATTTTCACACTCAAAATTTGTTTTAAAAGTTTTATACAAAGTGCCTTTAGAAGAACTATTAATATCAGAATGCCATTTTTGTATAAATTGATCTTGTAATCTTTGTTTAACAACAGAAGTAACCCAGTCTTGATTAGGATTACAATAAAATTGTTCATTCCAAATATGAGATAGACCACATGAGTCAAAAATACGATGAACACAGTCAATCCAAGGATTTTTACCAATTTCAGATTGTGAATTAGCAATTAAATATTGATATAATATACATGAAATTTTCTTATCTGTGCTATTTAGTAACTTACACCAGTATGAGACTATTCTTGAATAAATAAGAACAGATAGTGGGAAACGTCCTGTTTCACCATAAACCATATAATTCGGGGTACTACTTTTCAAGTACAGAATATGTTTCAAAAATTTTAAATGAACACGTTATTCAAGGGGTCATAATTCACCGTACCTGCAACATTTGTTCAGGAATCGTTGACAGAAACGGAAGTCAATGTGGATGGACCAGGCGCAGGCTGGGTCTCGTTCAATGGTGCCGCTTGCATAGTCTGTGTCTGAATCATCGCCGGAGCTGTGTTCGGCATCAAAACTAGTGTCAAACTATGCAAAACAACAGGGGGCGCACTTTGAATCCCCGCCGGTGTCGAACTTACTGCCGAAGCAATAGCCTGGGTCACTTCCCTGGGTTGAGTAATGGCGGAGGTAGCCTTGGCACGTGTCGTGGTCCCGGCTCGCCGATTTCTAGTTCCAACAGCAGAATTTGCTGTGCTTGTCCTGTAATACGGATTTCCTGACTTTGAATTTCTAGAAGCACGGAGCATATTTTACTTTTCTAGAGCCTAGACTTGCAAGATTACACTCGATGTATTCTAGTGAAAAAAAGTTCGTCTGCTCTTAACCAGCTAGCAAATGAAAAGGAATATTCTAGATGACATGCGCAAACTACAGGAAGACCAATCAGCATACCAAACCCGAGTTAATTATACATGCAAGAGTTACGCATCTTTGCATATGACTGCACAAAATAACCATGTTTATCCACATGAGAAAAACCTCATTAGTTGAATACTCCTCTGTTTATTCACAGTTGTTTGTATGTTGTTTAACGTCCCTCTAGAGAATTTTTCACTCGTATAGAGACCCATCATTTGGCGGTGGAGAGATGCAAATATTGCCATGAGCTGCACTCAGGGCCATTGAGGAGTGAGGGATCTTTTTTCGTGCCAGCACCTACTGCGACACGGGACCTCGGTCTCATCCGAAGGACTTGTCTCCCACAGTCGGATTCGAACCCGAGACGTAAGGATCAATTCCTTACTTCGCGACTCTTAGAGCAAACGCTCTAATCACTGCGCCACGTCGGCGACTCTTTACTGTTGACCATTTGTTGAGTACACCTATATGTTCTCTATAGTTGACCATTAGTTTTATACTCTTTTTGTTATTTTTGCAGTTGACCATTAGTTGACTACCCTATTTTCTTTGCAGATGACAATTATTTGAAAAATTCCTCTATTTTCTTTGCAGTTGACCATAAGTTAAATCACAGGAGTCTGAAGTTTTTATCGTCCCCAAAAAAAAAACAACAACAAACGAACAAATCTGGAAAAAAATCCCCACCCTCAACTAAAAAAACACCAGGATGGCAACGTGTTTTGGGGGGTCCACCTAAACAAATAGACCTGGGCTTGGCCAGAAAAATCTCGCAACTAATTCAGTATCAGGGTGTTTGTGATATTTATTCAAGTTGAAAAATCCAATCTGCTTGACGACTACGGGCCGTGCATGGCCTTTTTTCCACATTGACAGCTCATCCTGGACTCCATGCCACTAAACCGGAAGTAAACTCCGCAGTGTATATTTGACGTATATAAAAGCTTGTTCAAATAAAATAAATAATTATTCAACGTAATTTGATTCAGGTATTTTAAATATATTTAAGAGAACTTCAAAAAGTTAGCAATTCTTTTTCTTACTTATATGACGATATGAACTAATCATTGAGAAGCCAAGTCAACAAAGAGCCAAACAGCTAGACTTAGTGACCTTATAAGACATTATTTTGTTTGAAAAAATGTATTTTGTTATTTATCACATATGGTAACATAATATTGTACATGAAGTTTAGCATGCAATTTTTTGTTTCTTTTTTGTCAAATATTCACTCTTGGGGGGGGGGGGGGCACCTAAACAAATAGACCTGGGCTTGGCCAGAAAAATCTCGCAACTAATTCAGTATCAGGGTGTTTGTGATATTTATTCAAGTTGAAAAATCCAATCTGCTTGACGACTACGGGCCGTGCATGGCCTTTTTTCCACATTGACAGCTCATCCTGGACTCCATGCCACTAAACCGGAAGTAAACTCCGCAGTGTATATTTGACGTATATAAAAGCTTGTTCAAATAAAATAAATAATTATTCAACGTAATTTGATTCAGGTATTTTAAATATATTTAAGAGAACTTTAAAAAGTTAGCAATTCTTTTTCTTACTTATATGACGATATGAACTAATCATTGAAAAGCCAAGTCAACAAAGAGCCAAACAGCTAGACTTAGTGACCTTATAAGACATTATTTTGTTTGAAAAAATGTATTTTGTTATTTATCACATATGGTAACATAATATTGTACATGAAGTTTAGCATGCAATTTTTTGTTTCTTTTTTGTCAAATATTCACTACGGAGTTCAATTCCGGTTTAGTGGCATGGAGTCCAGGATATCAAAGTGGAAAAAGGGCCAGGAACGGCCCGTATAGTCGTCAATCAGATTGGATCTCTGAACTTAAATAAATAACACAAACGCTCCGGATACTGAATTAGTTGTAAGATTTTTCTGGCCAAGCCCAGATCTATTTGTTTAGGTGGGTTCCCCCAAAACACGTTGTCATCCTGGTGGTTTTTTTTTAGTTGAGGGTAGGATATTTTTTTTCCGGAATTTTTATTTTTTTGACGATAAAAACTCCAGACTCCTGTGGTTAAATACTTATCTTTTCCTTAGCACTTGACCACAGTTGAACACTCCATTAGTCAGTGAACACTGATAGCATGCATTTCAGAAATAAAACCAAAAGTCTCTGTCGAGACTGAAGGTCAACTGGTTTGGACTTGTAACAAAGGAAGAGAAATGTAGCAGTTGGGACTTGAAACTTTACAACAGCAATAAATAGAATAGTGATCCTTGATTAAGGATAAATAACACAAACTTTTTTTTTCAAAAATCAGCAGTATTCCTCATAGATTTAAATTTAAATTGGTAATCTGAATAATGTTTACCAAGTATATTTTTATAAGATTTCGTCATAAGGTTAAAAATTGTAGAGAATTCTATATATAGAAAGCAAAACAAAGTATCAAATCTAAGCACCAAGGAAGTCCTACGATTTCATTATATTTCGGGGATTAATTATTTGTCACTTTAAATCAAAATCAGTCAAAAATATCAATCCATGCATCAAATTTTTGTTTGTGTTAAGTACCCTTAAGTCTCTTCATTGCAATAAGACTACATGTATAATTGTAGGAGTAGTTTTTAATTAAATTTTAAAGTATTTTCAATTTTAGTTACTATGGCAACATCATTCCTCAAAATAAAAAAACAAGAAGCCCATGAGCCTTATATGTCACCTGAGTATCATGTTACAACTTTCCAACAATTGAATTTGATTCGTGTTTTAAACCAGAGACCATGAAATTCACAATTTTGAAAGAGGCACCATTGCTTATCATAACTATACGGGTCATTCTCAATTTTTTTCCAGATTCCATCAACAGAATTCAGAGAAAATAAATTCTGAGAACTAAATATTTTAAAGTTTTATGTTAGTAATGAAACATCGGAGATGCGTAAATAATGTTGAAACACTAAGAATTCTATCAACATTTACTATAAAATCTATTACAAGTACATGCATTCAACAATAAATGTCCATGGTGTTACTTTACTTAGAAGTGGCAAAAAATAATAATTTACAAAAATTTAAGGTTTCTAGAATCATAATCTGAACATCCTAATACTAGAATCATAATCTGAACATCCTAATAAAAAATATTCTATCAAAACAAATTGAGGGTTCTTAAAAGAGAAATTTCAGATGACATAAAGCTAAAAGTTGTTAAAATTATAAAATTTGATTTTTCTAACAAATATACCTTAAGCATATGTCATTTTACCTCAGCAAGAACCACTTGCTTTGCGAATATAATTTGTATTAGAAGACAACAGGATTGTGTAGCAAGTTTTGATAAAATTGTGGAAAGATTTAGAGTATAAATTTAGGAAAAATGGTTTAGTAACACCAAGGATATTTTAATAACACAAAGGACATAAAAGTAACCTTAAGAAGAAATAATAAATTTGTTCCCCTTCCCCCACAAAAAGCACAACAATGGCATCTTGTAGATGTTAATGAAAGTATATGGTTTTAAGAAAAATATTTCTTGGGATTTCATTTCTTTTTACATTTGGAGTCTGACAAGTAACACGAATGATTAAAAAGTAACAACATAGACATAATTGTCTAATTATAAAGATACATGAACATCAACAAAATATAAAAGTAAGTTATTGCATGAATAATGAAGGATTACTATCATAGGACCTAGAATCACTGATCGGTACGTACAAGTATTTGTATATCCAAAAAGAAATTGTAACATCAAAGACAAAAGATAACACAAAGGACATCTCATTTTTGTTTGTTGTTATATTTTACATACAGCCTCCTTCCACACTGGACTATCTATTTGATATTTCCTACCTACAGGATGTTGAGGACGAATTATAACCAAAACATCACCTAAGTTGTACATATATTCATCTTTTACAGTTTTTGGTCGTATTTAGTTTTTTTTATTTTCATTACTGATTTGATCACACATGTATGTATTCTGAAGTTCAGATGTCTCTGTGTTTCAGCATTTTTATCTGGTTTCTTTTCTGGGGTCTCAGTTTTTTTTCAGTATTTCTATTCGAACTTTTCTCCATTCTGGAACTCTGGTTGCTCTGGTTTCTCGTTAAATGAACTCTTTTGTCCACTAAAACCCCGACTGTCTGCCTTTCCTATTCATGAATTATTATTATTTGATTTTATGTTATAGGTGTTGATCAGCTGTATGTATACTCACCAGAATAAAAAGAATATGCCTTTGCCCAATGCCTATTTGCTGTTTGATATAAATTTCAAGATATCCTGGGTTCAAAAGATAGAGATCCATATAAAGTACTGCCTCTACTGTAATGTCCACTCTTACTTCAGCTGCTCTAACTTCATTTCCAAAAGCTTTAATATACATCTATAGTACAAAGTTTACAAACAATTTTCAACCTTTACGTGGAAAATCAATTAGACAAATCTGCACGAAGAGTAACTTCATCTCCATTCAAACATAAATTCATGATGACTGGTGACTGATGCATTGTTCCTCGGAAAGATAATCTTTTGATATCGCTTTTGATATAGTGATGAAAAATCCGTAACTATTTCATTGTCGGACATACACATTCCAAGAATAGTCAAATGTTCTCTATCTGACGTTACTTTGAAGGTTTTCACTTGTCTGGCCCTCTTTTTTGCAACTTTTAAAATGTTTCGTCCTTCCAATATTTTCATCGAGAGAACATGACATAGAATCAACAGGATTCAGAGTAAAAAAAATGTCATCTATCATAAAATCGTGGTTTCTTATTTCACATTCCCTTGTGTTCCTAACCTTCCCTGGAGTTACCACTTTAATCATCTCATTTTTAAGGCCTTCATTATTTTTAATGTAACTTAAATTGTACCATCTCTCCACAATTATTTTCTTTTATACATTGAAAACAATTACGACTTCATATGTGATATTTTTATTTCATAGATTTCAAATGCTTGCTGTGTCCCTTGAGTAACTGAATTCGTCTATAATGTTACCACAGCTAAGTATTACAAGGTTAAAAGGCGTAAAGATGTATTTCATAAGAAATTTTGATATTTCAATTTACTCAAAATAAATAAAGACTCTCTACTCTACTGCTGAAACAGGTGTAAATACATGAGTATATTTATAATGTAAATGTTTCATCATTTTGACGTCCATGGAGTTATCAAATTTGTCCTTTGTGTTACTTTTATCGATTATTGAATTAATTTGTAGCATGTATGGAACATTATATGTAAAACACATGATCAGATGATACAAATATTATTGATATATTATTTTTGATAAACTTTACACATATTTTATTTTCACAATGTAAATTTCACAGTTAGTTTAAATTAGTCATTGGTGTTACCCAATTTTGTCCCGTACATTACCAAGACTGCACAATCATAGAATTGTCAAATTGTAAAAAGCATTTAGGAAATAATTTGGTATTTAAGTCAATTACACTACAAGTCAGTATTTAAAAACAGGAGGTAGATAAAACAGATGAATCGAATTGCATTCTTTTTAATAAAATTCTGTATAGATTGTCCATAGAGTAATTAAAAACGTCCTTGGAGTAACTTTTCACGCAGTAACAAAATGGACAGTAACGCTAGGGAATTACTACATCAAAAGTTACAAGTATAAAAGCTATGGCTGACTTAATAAGATAGAGCACAGCTCCTACAGCATGTGTATTTCACTACAAAGTCACTCAATGCATCACTAACATTCATTAATTTAGCTTCACATTATTTGAGTAACTCTAAGGACTTAGAAATAAATTACTCTTTCAACCAAACTCAACTGAAACCAAATATTGTGTCTACGAAGTGAAACACACGTGTTTTGTGTCTTTTTATATTTTGGCGGGTACGAGATGTTTAGATGGCGGCTGATGCTGAAGAGTTCTTTCAGGAAAAATAACTGTTACAGATAACTTTTATGTCTTGGTTACTCCAAGGACACGGCAAAATTAAAAAGTTTTTTTTTTAAACGTTTATTGTTTAAGAAATTACAAATATTCTTACTTTTTTCAGTCAACTTTTAGCGTTTTTTGAACAATGTTAAGGATTTACATACATTAAAGGTATTTTATACTCCGAAATTATATTTACTGTCTCAATAAGGAGGGTTAAAAATACCCCCTCCGCGAAATCACAACCAATTTTCTTAAATTTAACTCATGTTGAAGGATTTTTTTCAGTGTTTATATCAATTTTTAATCCTACTTATATTTGTCCTCCCAATTTTAGATCATTGTTAAGTTCATGAGCACATTTTTTTTTATTTTATTAAAATATTTACCAGAAAACTTGTTTCACTGAAATCTGGACATTTTTTTGAGAATGACCCATACACTTAGCATGCTTACTTTGGTTACTTAATATCCAGAGGTAGATCAGAGTAACAAAGAGAAAATGTATTTCCACTTTATCAGATGTGCACCTCATCCCACCGTAACCACTGACCATAGAGCCATTAAATTATTTACAGACTATGTACCCCCCCCCCCCCCCCCCAGTACCTCTGTCCCAGGGGCCCGGAAAATAACCATTTTGGTAAAGGCAGCTTTCTTCGTCATAAATATGTACTAAGATCATTGGCATAATACTGAGGAGCAAAGGAAAAGATTTTTTAGAGCCCCGCCCTAACACAAGAAGTCCTGATCCATGGGCCATGAAATTCACAAATCTCAAAGGGGCATCCTTCCTCCTCATAGCTATGTACGAGACCCAGATGCAGAAAAGAAGATTTCTGAAGAATTTATGCATTTTCAATATATTATCAATAGAGACCCGCCCTAGCACTAGAACCCCTGACCCTGGGGCCATAAAATTTACAATTTTGGAAGAGGCAGCCTTATTCATCATAACTATGCACTTGGTTAGTTTTTAGGTCACCTGAGTAAACTCAGGTGACCTATTGATATCTGTTTGTCCGTCGTCGTTCGTCGTGCGTTAACATTTGAACATTTTTAGCTTCTTCTCTGAAACCACTGAACCAATTTCAGTCAAATTTGGCATATAGCATCTATGAGTGAAGGGAAACTAAAATTGTGAATTTCATGGTCCCTGCCCCCTGGGTCCTGGGGGGTGGGGTAAAAACGACTAAAATTAGTGCAATCTTTTAAAATCTTCTTCTTTACTCCTTGACATCTAGCAGTCAAACTGTTGGTATGATTGTAATTAGCATTGAGTCCTCTGTCAAAATTGTGAATTTCATGGCCCCAGGGTCAGGGGTTCTAGTGCTAGGGCGGGGCTAAACAGGTTATACAGTGAAAATGCATTATTTCTTTGAAATTCTTCTTTTCTGTTTGTGGGCATTAAATAAACTAACCAAGTGCATAAGTAAGTTGAAAATGACAGCCTATTCCAAAATTGTGAATTTCATGGCCCTAGGATCCGGGGTTCTAGTGCTAGGGCGGGGCTATATAGATTATATAGTGAAAATGCATAAATTCTTTGAAATTCTTCTTTTCTGTGTGCGGGCATTAAATAAACTAACCAAGTGCATAGTTATGTTGAATAAGACTGCCTCTTTTCAATTGTGAACTTAATGGCCCCAGGGTCAGGGGTTCTAGTGGTAGGGCGGGGCTATATAGATTATATAGTGAAAATGCAAAAATTCTTTGGAATTCTTCTTCTCTGTTCATAGGCATTAAATAAGCTAACCAAGTGCATAGCTATGTTGAATAAGGCTGCCTCTTCCAAAATTGTGAATTTCATGGCCCCAGGGTCAGGGGTTCTAGTGCTAGGGCGGGGCTATATAGATTATATAGTAAAAAATGATATTATTTCTTTGAAAATCTTCTTCTTTGCTCCTGAGTATTAATTAAACTACCAAGTACATAGTTATGTTGAATAAGGCTACCTCTTCCAAAAGTGTGAATTTCATGGCCCCTGGGTTGGGGGTTCTGGTGTTAGGGCGGGGCTTTATTGATTATATAGTGAAAATGCATAAATTCTTTAAAATTCATCTTTTCTGCACCTGAGTATTTAACCAAAGAACTATGTACATAGTTATGAGGAGGAAGGATGCCTCCTTGAGATTTTTGAATTTCAGGGCCCCTGGGTCAGGGCTTCTTGTGTCAGGGCGGGGCTTTAATGTTTATATAGTGAAAATGCATGAATTCTTTGAAAAAAAATTTCTTTGTTGTTGGGTATAATGCCAATGATCTTAGTATATATTTATGACAAAAAACCTGTCTCTTCCAAAAATGGTTAATTTCCTGGCCCCTGGTACAGATCTTGGTACTTGGGGGTGGGGGGGGGTAACATAGTCTGAAATAATTTAATGCTTTGAAATCTGCACTTCTGTATTAATCAACAGCATAATGGAATAAAATTTTTAAAAGATGGCCAAAATTTTGAAAGATGTGGCCCCAGGGTCAGTGGTTCCTGTGGGATGGGGAGCTCAACAGTTGAAAACATGAATCAAATTCAATTGTTGGAAAGTTGTCGCATGATACTCAGGTGACCTATAAGGCCCATGGGCCTCTTGTTTATTTCCCACGAACAGAGAAGAATTTATGCATTTTAACTACATGTATATTATCTGTATAGCCTCGCCAGCCACTAGAACTCCTGACCATGGGTCCACGAGATTCACAACTTTGGAGGAGCAGCCTTATTCAACATAACTATGCACTTGGTTAGTTTATTTAAATGCCCACGAATAGAGAAGAAGAATTTCAAAGAATTTATGCATTTTCACTACATAATCAATATAGCCCCGCCCTAGAACCCCTGACCCTGCAATTAAATTCACAATTTTGGAAGACTGGGGAGGCAGTCATTTTAAACTCAACTATGCACTTCGTTAGTTTGCTTAATGCTCTGGAGCAGACAAGAAGAATTTCAAATCATTCTTCTTTATAGCTTTAGTAAAGTCTTCAGTCCCAAATGCTACTTTTCATTAGAAGGATAAACCAGTAGAGTTGCAGTCTTGAGAGAGGCTTCTGGTTTCGTACTTATCGCAAATTGGTCATTTTACGCCAAATCAGGAGTATGATAATTGGCGAATGGACGGTTGACCAAAAGTTTAAAAATATATTTCAGCTCCATAAAAATAAAGGCGAGTAATTTCATTTTATGGTGTTTCTCCAAAATAACGCGATCATTAATTCCATGCGTATATAGGGTAAAGTGATCTTGAGTCGGACACGATCTAGAGTCGGACGATTTTGACGCTATTTTTAACAGACTTCCGATAATGAATCCACCCTCTGTCGCGATTGACTGAATCAAGCAATTCTTAATCTATTAAGAGTTGTCTTTCTTTATCAAAAGACGGTGTTGCAGTGGGACACAGACTACCAATTATTTTGCTGTACATTCCTTTATAACATAAAAAATCATTAAAAAAAATTCACCGCCTCAACTCACCTGAAATCTGGCACACAGCTAGATAAATCCAAGGCCAAAAATATTCTCAAATCTCAGAAAATTCTGTAGTCTACAAGCCTTGCTATGGCACTGCAATTAACCCCTACCCTGCATTTTTCCATTTCCCTTTGAGAAACAGGTAAACAATGGCCTCTTTACACCCTTCCTACTACGCACTTAATAGCAAATTCCCATTATTCTTAATTTTATAATTTTTTTCAGACCCTCTCCTTTCCATCTATGCCCTAAAATAACCCCATTCCACAACATATACACCCCCAAGATTTTTTAAGAAAAAACCTCTATTTTTAATCTGGAACTCTTTGCGTGGTCAATGAAATAGGGGTAAAATTAGTATCCTGTAACCAGTGTTTGTGACGTTTGACCTTTGGAAGCACTAATCACCGGGGAATTCGACGACCCGCACGGCAATATTTCGATAAATCAAACGCTTGGAACTTATCATATCGTGTAAAACAATTTTATTTGAAATTTGAAATTAGGCATAAACTATGCAGTAAACATTGTAAATACACAATTATATATTGTTTTCTGAAATATTTCATTCTTTTTCGGAGAAATTAAGTTCGGATGCAATGACTCAATTTGATCTTGAGTCGGACAGTAAATTTTAGCTTTTCGATGTTAAGTCGGACACTATCAGATTTTATATGAATCTTACTACATATATAATTGCTTTAGAAATATTATAGATTAAGCTAAATGTTTGAATTCTCTTTTGTTTAAGATAACCCTAAAATTTCTTATATGAAAAAAATATTTAAAATCAATTAAATTATAATTCAAGCCATAAAGGAATAGGGTTGAACCTACTCACTCTCTCATAAAATTAGCGTTTTATGATTATTTTATAGAGATCTTCAACTGCTCTTAGAAGTTCCTACTATATATGCTGTCTAGGGTTTTGCGTATAGCAGGCATTCTACAAAAGCATATGCACAATTAAAGTTTTTTTTGTCGTTTACAAATTTACTTTTGTATTATCTAAACTATAATTTTATAGATCGATTTCAACTCTAAAACTTTAAAAAGGGACACGGTTTTGTAATTTTTTAGTGATAGTTAAAGTTTTGATATGAGAAATAATTTTAGTTTAAAAACTTACTCCACTGCAAATCTTGAAGTCCCTTCATTTTTTTTCAAGACGAAATATTCAGCCATAAAAGTATTCCGAGTAGATTGCAGGGAACATTAAAGAAGTTTTTTCTATATGAATGTCGCTGACCAGAAGTCTTTGTTAATACTGTAGCGCTCCTGGTTTGTTCTTTTAATAAATGAAGAGAAAAGTAGTCGTTGAACTTGATTTTTTTTAAAAAGTATCTTTAGTAACCACAGCAACACCGTTTATTAAAAAAAAAAAGATAGGCATGCAGAATTATGTATATAAGTGTAGGCTACTTGTGTGCCAAGTTATACTGAAATCAGACTAAAACCGGCTGTAGGAGGAAAAGCATTTTGAAAAAAAATGTTTACAGACAAACGTACAGACAACAGCATACGCTCTTCTGGTCCCTGTGACCAGTAGAGCTAAAAATAAATTATATCCGCAAAGATTTTTTTAAATTGCAGGAACAGAATGCAGATTAATTTACAAAGAATTGAAACGTACCTGAAAGTGACCGTCCATGCATGGAACCTATATCATTAATTCCATTTGAAAGTCCGCTGCTCTACACTCCCATTTTCGACAAAACAATAAATATTTTCTCTCCTATAAATCTAACTACCATAACGGAATGTTATTGGGTTAAAGGTATAGAATTTAATAATTATTTTTGGAGATAAATACTGTGTACTTTTGATTAATTAAATTCTTTTAATAAACGTAAATTTTATCTATTGATAAGAATTTTAATTCTTATAAAGGAAATTAACTTCCTTAACTATAGTTTTCCGTAAATTTTATCTTAATATCGGATTCCTGCGAAACTTCGTAGAATGACGGATAAAGATTGCAATTTTTGAAGTTTTTAAAAAGACCCAAAATATACACAAATTAATACAATACGAGATTAAAAAATAATAATGGGGGTCACATATCAAGGTCAGACTCTTTTCTTCTTTTTTTTCCCCAGTGAAAGAAAAATTATTTCTTGCTATAATTCACCTCATAATCGAAATGAAGTACCTGTATACTTTAAAGATTGTACAGACACTACAAAAAGGGGCTAGGGACACAGATGCGGAAGGGGTTTTCTATATTGACATTTTTTTGCTTGCCCTTTTTTTCATTTTAGTTTTTTTTCTGCCCCCTGTCTTTAAATATATTGTCTGTGACAGTCCCATGCTTGTTCAATGATGAAGTGCACCTCAGAGGGTGCATATAAGGTCTTGTAAGTTAATTAGTTCCTTCATTTTAAGTGTCCGAGTCAATATCAAATGTGTCCGACTTACGATCGAATTTCGATGATGTTGGTTTATCACATCTGAATGCATTATAAGGTAAAATACCGAGGTAATCCAAGCCAGAAATAGTAGATCTTTGCGAGTTCTTTCGGACAGTACCCAATAGCAGAGGGTATACAACCGAATGTGAACTGCTTATTTGAAGGAAAACAAGAGGTGTCCGACTCACGATCACTTTACCCTATAGTATTCTACAGTAATCAGTTGATGACTGTTTGACTGCTATAGCTAGGTAACCCCAAGCCTGCCAATAGGGGTCAACAATGTGGTACGAAGAAAGGTAAAAAAAATACTAAAACATTTGTCGTCTATTATACAGACAAAGGCTCTCAAATACCCATAAACCCAGAATTCAAGGTGATATGCTTAAAAATGCTATTTCCATCCTAGCACTCTTAAATGAAATTGATCATTCCGGACGGGTTGGTGGTGACTAAATATTTTGCTGTATGGCGATGCTAATAATCACTCCAATACTGATTCTAGTGCTCTAAGTTTTGGGGGATTTCGATGAATATCTCTGAACAATCAATTACTGTAAACCAACTTTTATTGGCGTGCAAGAAATTTTCGCGAAGCTAGCGAGATCCTCGTAATCGCGAATATTATATATTTATATATTTCTCGCCGCGAACCCGTCCCTTAAAGTCGCGAAGTAGTTTACCCCTGGTAAATCGCGAAAAAAAGATGGTTTACAGTATGTGCCTTACCTGGAAGTATTTAGCAGTTCTTAAAACAGGGAGTAGGTTTTGCCAAGCAACTTCCTTATCTGCATTTAACACAAAAAAATGAAGAAAAGATATTAAATGCCATTCTACCCAGGTTGTGAAAATCCTTGATACATAAGAAGGAGCTATCTGGAATCTATCTGATAAATCTTGGTCTGTAAGACCAGGCCTTATTTTCATGACAATAAGAAGCATAGCATTTCTTTTTGGTTCAATTTTCTACTAGCTCGAGCTTTCTGATATTTCTCATATCTGAAAATACTGCAGTGATAGGAAGGACCCTTTCAATATCGAACGTTTTTAGAGAAGGCTGAATAGCATTTTGTTGGGATCCCTGCCGAAGATTATGTCTGCAAAACGATGGCCAATAGCTCTAGATTTCGAAAAAAAAAATCTTCTTTTCACAGCTTATATCTGGAAAACAAAAGAAAGTAGTTACCTTTATGATTTTAAAATGTAAATCGTATACCCAAAATGCAGATTCCACAAAGAATGTTGGATCCTTGTTCAAACAGTATACTTGCAGTGTGCATGCATTTTCATAAATAACCACTTTTGGAGCTGAAAATCTCACAATATGTTATGCCTTCTTTATTTCTATAGTTAATCCAAAGCAATATGACGTATTTTCTAAAAATAAAACAAAAAAGAAAAATCTACAAAACACTTGATGCAACTGAGTTTTCAGAATTCTTTAATATTAGTAAAAGTACACAACATGACCTATATTGGCTACAGTGTTTGTCTTCTTAATATCTAACAATCAGTTAGAAAAAATAATATGTAAGAAAAATCGTAAAATCTTACACTAACAAGGATTGTAAAAGCTGAATTATTGATGAAGGCAATTTTTTTTTTGTTTAAAATTCTCGAACTTTTCACAAAACAAACATTGACACTAAGATTCAAACCTAATTATGGTATTGCAAATTCAATCTATTATAATGTAATTTCAAACCTTATATTGAGTCGATGAAATTTTCCAACACCGAGTGGTCAACTATGGCCAACTCTGTAAGATCTCACAAAATCAGGGTGCTCAAAAATGGTCAAATCTTTCCTCGCATGAAATTTTCAAGGTATTAGCATTCATCTAACGGTCAACTCGGTGAAAAACAGTCGATTGACGGTCAACTGACCATTTTATACAAAACAGTTGACCACCTTTCAGAAATGGTTTAAACTCCTAATAGTCAATTGTTTTCGTGATGTCGAGTCCTTATTTTTAGGTCACCTGAGTAATGACCTATTGCTATCCGTTTTCGTCCGTCGTCGTCCGTCGTGTGTTAACATTTGAACATTTTCAGCTTCTTCTCTGAAACCACTGAACCAATTTTGGCCTATAGCATCTTTGGGTAAAGGGGAACACAAATTGTGAATTTCATGGTCCCTGCCCCCCCCCCCCCTGGGGGGTGGGGCAAAAACCACTAAAATTAGTGCAATCTTTAAAAATCTTCTTTACTTCTGGACATCAAGCATTCAAATTGTTGGTATGATTGTAATCAGCATTGAGTCCTCTACAAAAATTGTGAATTTCATGGCCCCAGGGTCAGCCGTTCTAGTGCTAGGGAGGGGCTAAATAGATTATATAGTGAAAATGCATTATTTCTTTGAATTTCTTCTTTTCTGCTCCTGGGCATTAAATAACCAAAGCAAGTGCATAGTTCAGTTAAATATGGCTGCCTATTCCAAAATTGTGAATCTCATGACCCTAGGGTCAAGGGTTCTAGTGCTAGGGTGGGGCTATATAGATGATGTAGTGAAAATGCATAAATTCTCCGAAATTCTTCTTCTCTGCTCATGGGCATTAAGTAAACTATCCAAGTGCACAGTTATGTTGAATAAGGCTGCCTCTTCCAAAAGTTGTGAATTTCATGGCCCCAGGGTCAGGGGTTCTAGTGCTAGGGCGGGGCTATAAAGATTATATAGTGAAAATGAATTATTTCTTTGAAAATCTTTTCTGCGCCTGGATACCAATGAACTATGTATATGAGGAGGAAGGATGTCTCTTTGAGATTTGTGAATTTCATGGCCCCTGGGTCAGGGCTTCTTGTGTTAGGGCGGGACTCTAATGTTTATATAACAAAAATACATAAAATCTTTTCCTTTACTCCTGGGTATTATGCCAATGATAGAAGTACATATTTTTGATGAAGAAAGCTGCCTCTTCTTAAATGCATTAATTTACGGACCCCTGGGTCAGAGGTATTTGGATGGGGGGTGTTCATAGTCTGAAAATAAATTATTGCTTAGAAATCTGCATTTTGGTATTACGGTAATCAACAATTTATGATGAAATAAAATGAAAGATGAAATTTCCAAAGTTTTGAAATATTTGGCCCCAGGGTCAGTGGTTTCTGTGGGGGAGGTGCACAACTGGTGATTATAAAGTGAAAAGGCATTTTCTCTTTCTCTGATCTACCTCTGGGTATTAAGTAACCAAAGTAAACATGCTAAGTGGTTAATTATGATAAATAATGGTGCTTCTTTCAAAATTGTGAATTTCATGGTTATTGGTTTAAAACACGAACCAAATTCAATTGCTGGGAAGTTGTAACATGATACTCAGGTGACCTATAAGGCCAATGGGCCTCTTGTCTCGTATTGTGAAAATCCTTGATACATAAGAAGGAGCTATCTGGAATATATCAGCTAAATCTTGGTCTGTAAGACCAGGCCTTATTTTCATGACAATAAGAAGCATAGCATTTCTTTTTCATTCAATTTTCTACTAGCTCGAGCTTTCTAATATTTTTCATATCTGAGAGTACTGCAGTGATAGGAAGGATCCTTCTAATGTCGAACGTTTTTAGAGAAGGCTGAACAGCATTTTGTTGGTATCCCTGCCGAAGATTACGTCTGCAAAACGTTGGCTAAAATATGAAAAGAAAGAATTCAACATGTTTTCAAAAAGGATTAAGTGTTTCCGAGACATTTTGAAGCATCGCACAGGAAAATTAAAAGGTAAACTATCAATTCCTCAGTTATCTCTAAAGGGTAGAACAATTACGGAAACTACTTGAGACTATTTTAACAATAAATGTCTTTAATAATCTGGTCAGTTAATATCAATTTCCCTACTTATACTGAATTCCTGAACGTCATAAAAAATCCTTACAAAGACGCATAGGGTCCAGTCCAAGCCCAATCATGCCTCTCTTGACACCTTGAAAACAAATTAAGCTCTGTTAAGGATTGATTGTATGTTGTTTAATGCCCCTCTCGAGAATTTGTGTCTCATATAAAGTCGCCACCACTTGCCGATGGAGAGCTGCAAATTTTGTCCTATATTCGGCACTTATGGCCATTGAGCAGGGCGGGATCTATATCGTGCCAGCATCTACTGCGACATGGAACCTCGGTTTATACGGTCTCGTCCGAAGGACCTGTGTCCACGTCCTACAGTGGGATTCGAACCCGCGACGTAAGGAAACATCTCCTTACTTCGCGACTTTAGAGCAGACGCTTTAACCACTGTCGACTAGGGCTGTAAAGAAGAACGTTTCCTTCACTTTTTTAGATTGGGTGTATCAGATATGTTGATTATCCTAAAAATTTTAGCAAAACTCCCACGATAAAACTGAATTTTCACTTCCCCTATATAAAAAATTCTTGTGTTGATAAAGAAGTTGATATGCAAAGATGTTGGAGTTCCTAATTGACAACATTTATATGTGGTCTCCAGAAACTTGGATGGAAACAATTATGCTCTCTGTCAATTTTTAAAAAAAAATATTCCTATGCAGCAGAATATTTAAGGAATGAATTAAATAGCCATCCAAGTTAAACCGTATAACCTGGGTTGGTGCAGTTTACGCGTAAACTGTTCTAACCCAGGACAAATATGTAACAGTTTAACTTGGGTTGCTATTTAATTCATTCCTTATGATTTAATTTTCAATCATGAAGTGAAAACAATACAATTTCTCCCTTAAAACGCCTTCAGATTGTCCATATTTTAAACGTAACGTCCAGCGGATTGATACGTTTTTTACGTTAGTCATTGTGACGTAGGCAAACCAGATTATACAATTTAGATTAAGGTTTCGTCAATGGTCAACAAGTCCAAAAATTATTTTTACAATAGTTCCAAAAGTACGATACTTTCTATCTGTTGATCAAAGATATATTGATAAAATGTTAAAGTTTTAACTTTAAACTTCACAGATTTGGAGCTATTGTAAAAATAAATTTGGACGTGTTGACCTTTGACGAAACCTTAATTTTTTATCCAATCAAATGACGTGTTACAACCAAAATTAAATTATTAACTCATAAACTTCTACACGAGTAGAAAAAAAAATATGGTCTTAAACAGGACATTCACAAAATATCGACGACGTATTATCAATTAATAAAAGTAAATTTGAACTTGAAGTGGCAGACACCACAGAAGTCGATTGTCACATTTGTTTCATGTTTGAACATTTGCTTTAAGTTTAAACGTCAAGACGATAACAGCTAACTTTAAGGTATGTCACTCATGAAATTTGTTAAATCAAGGATTATTTAAAAGGTATATTTTGGATAAGTACTCATATAGTATTACTCTAAATCGCAGAGAAAATAGGGGGGTCAGTGTGCATCTAATTGAACTACGGTACAATTAAGTTGACCTTTTTGCACTGAAATTTTAATTCTTTGGTTACTTACTTTTACCTTTATCATATTTTATCAGATGTAACGATGGCAAAAAGTATAATCTTACGCAATATAGTTTGAATAATATTTATCATTGAACAAATCTTGCAAATTAATGCGCGAAAAATTATTGTGTGACCTTTTTGCACTAAAAAGTAACATATTTGGGGTATTAAAAATCTAAATAAGCAATAAAATATTTTCTTGTTTCAAGCTTTTTATGACTTAAGTGCTGATCAGTCAAAAGTATCTAGTATTTAAAATAACAAAAGAAAAAGTTGGGGTCAGTGATGTTAATTTTGATATTGGTCAAAACATGTGATTTTCAGACAAAAAACGGTGTAAATTTTATCTTGACTTCTTTAACATATCTTTATTTCTCGGCAAAGTTTGTTGAGGGAAGGTATAAAATTTGTTCTAAAAATATAAATTAAGTCCGTAGCATATCATAACGGAAATATTCCCCGAGTAAAGGTATGTGAGGCTAAAGTTTCAAGATATTAAATTTAATAAATGTGCAGATTTGCAGAATTTTCTGATAATTATCCTTCAACCACAAGAAATAGTCTCTCATAAATCTTGCTTCTTTGTGGATTTTTGAGCAGTTTTTTCAGTTAATGTTCAATAATTTACGTTGTTGAATTTTAAGGCAGGTCCACACTTTTACGGATCCGGTTTTAATTTTACACACCAATATAAAATTTTGATTATCCTTGTCTATTGAAATAAAATCTTTTTTTGATGATTGAAAATAATGTAGCAAGTATATATTTGTTTATTAAAATGTCATTGTGCACACAAAGCATTTAATGTACATTATTTATAGGAATAACCACTTTGCACTCTGTCCATAGGATCTATATGTAATTTAGTACATACACAAAGAATTCTTAATTGCCTTTATGGACCTAAAGCTTTTTAATTTTTTTTTAAACAAACTAACTTTAGATCTATTTATCTTTAATTTTTAGCATATATCATCTATATCTACTTTTTTATAAGTTTTGCGAAGAACGATGAAAAAATAGATATTCCAAAAATGGGGGTATAGGTGTTCAAAAGGCTGTTTTGTAAAATTTTTCTGGTCAACCATAATAAAGTATGTTTTTTTGCTAATCTTAAATATAATTCTAAATAATTGTTAAGAAAAAATAGCATATAAACATATAAAATTTTGAGGAATTTTAAAATAAAGATATTTTGAGCTTTTTATCTGAAAGATTTTGACAGAATCAACAGAAATTTTTTAGTGTTTTCAAATAGAAATTTCAAATATTTTCTCGACAAATGAATATTTATGATTTTCCTAAGTTTTAACAGTAATTGGATGTGATTTGGTACATAGCTAAATAAGATATGATGTTAAACTTCTATATCTTGAATTTTGGCTGTTGAATTTTTAGAGGTATATACTCCGAGACATGTTGCATGAAAATTAACCTGCAAAGTTATGTTTTTTTATGGGTATTTTAGTTAGATTATGACTTATTCAAGATTTTCAAATCGAAAAATAAACAGTTTGACAGAAAATTCTGAAAGTACGGACCTACCTTAATGTGCTATAAAAATTGATTTATAACGAATAGTTTTGAAGTAAAAGGTTCTGCGTGAACTTTTCTAAAAAGCTGACGAGTAACATACTTAAATACTAAATTGTAGGACTGATGAGATTACTCCAGCTTTTCTATCGCTAAACTTCCATATTTATATGAATACTATTCCTAATTCTATGGTCCTGGTTATCAAACAAAACCTATCATTGAGTAGTATTCTGGTTGAACCGTTTCATACAATTTTTATACCTTTATTTTTATGCTAAATCTGAGTGTTCTATCAACGTGATCGATACATAGGGCTCACAGCTAATGTGATTGGTTAACAGGGAATGCAAATACCCCTCCATGTCAGCGGATCCATCATGAAAGGCAGATTCAGGCGTCCCCCCCCCCCCGTTTGAAATTTTTGTATGTTAAATTTATATGTCTATTATCCTAAAATCAAGGAATAATATCTCGTATTTGTAATAACTTGTCAGCCCCCGGACCCTCTAAAAGGGCCTTGCCTTAAGACCTGCTTGGGGTTTCAGTACAGCCGCCAGACCCCCTGCCTTTTACTCCCCCCCCCCCCCCCGGTACGAAATACGAAAATTTGAACTTGCCTTGCCTTAGACCTGCTGGGGGCTTCAGTACAGCCGCCAGACCCCCTGCCTTTTACTGCCCCCCCTCCCCCCTTACGAAATTCCTGGATCTGCCACTGATCATCTTGTATATTGGGGATGCATCGTTATGTCTTGTTCATAGATATGAAATTGCTGTTTATTTTTCACATTTGGCACTGTTCCGTTTTCTTTATCTATTTCAAACCGGTAGATGGCAGCGGTTTTAGTCCTGTACTTGAAACTTACCACCTATGAGCACTGAGGAATCTTTTTGCCCGCACCTAACAAGACACGGAAACTTGGTTTATACGGTCTTGCCTATGGAATCCGGATAGGGCCACGCACTTCACTATCGCACCATCGAGCATCAACTTAAAGGTCGATGGCGCGATAATGCGATGGCGCGATAAGGATGGAACGGTGGTGCGATAACGATGATGCGATAGCGCGATGACGATGATGCTATGGCGCGATAATGCGATGGCGATGGTGCGATAGCATGATTGAGCCATAGCATCATCGTCATCGCGCTATCGCACCATCACTTCATCGCTATCGCACCATCGCCTCATCGTCATCGCATTATCTCTTCATCGCACTATCGACCTAAACCTCGATGGTGCGATGATGCGATAGTGAACTGCGTGGCCCTATCCGGATTCCATACTTACCTGCAGGACTGATTTCAACGTCTCTTGGTGGGATTCAAACCAGCGACTTAAACCTGAACACTTCTCATAAATAGGCATCGTCAGACGGGTATATAAACCTTTCGATTTCAATACACCCGATTGCACACTCGAAACTCGTGGCCGACATGTAGTACTCCTTTCGTGGTCTTAGATGTTTTGCATTTAATTATTTCTTGTTTTTATGTGCATTTTCTGTTTTAAATAATGTATTGACCTGCATTTTTCATAATACTTTTGTCCAGTTTTGGAAAAATACGTAAAATTTGATAATTTCATCGCGACCGACTAGCACGGTAGTGTATGATCTACATCTACAACAGTGAAATACACTGAACTGATACACCCCTACTAATGTGTTCGGAACCTTTTATTTGTCGGTGTTCTGCATATTATAAAACCCGATGAGTTCAGAGTAGCTCTGACATTGGCTCTGGCGAGAGCTAGCGAGACTTCAGCGAGATAAAGTAAATTATTCACGGAAATGTGGCTAGGAAGTGACTAGCACGTGGAGACATGGTAAACAGAAAAGTTATGTTGTGTTTTAGTTTTCACCACCCTATAATATCATTCTGTAGAAATGTACTTCAATCGATCTTTCTTGAATTCATTCAAGTTTAAATTATTTTAAAGTTTTTTCTATGATACAATTTTCTGCTGTCATGAATTAGAATTTCTTTTTAGACAAATATTTTGCATGGGAACCGGGACTATATTTTTTGGCGTCAGATTAGCAAATGGGGCACCAATGTGACTTTAACTGACAAATCAGATGAATGAGAATTGCATTATGGGTTACTATACGAATACTACAGGAATTTTACGCTTGATAAATTCCTTTATTTTACTATCGGTGAATACAATTGCCAGGTGGATTCCCTTGCCAACACACGTGATCACGAGTATACATGTATAGTTAGGCCAGATAAAATTAATCTTTAGATTCTCATCCCCGCCCGCCCCTCTCAAAGTCTCCCGCCCCGGCGTTTTTTATTTTGATTTTTGAGTGTTAATAAAGGATTTTCATGTATTTTAATTCAGTAAGAATTTGGGTGAAGTTTAAGAGTTATCTCCTGTCTGTATTAAAAGTCGCGTGTCGCTATTTATACCAAAGGAGCCATGTGAAGAATGGAGAAAAATCGGCAATAAAAGCAGTTTAAATATGTAAAGAAAAGATTATTTGTCAGTATAGAGAAGGCAGAGAAATAACAATAGCATAAACACATATAGATACCATCACTGGCATGAGCAAGTTTTTAAAGATTTTATAAAAATAGACATGGAAAATGACACCTGATCAAGTTTTAACAATCTCCAACTGTGTGTGATTTTGATTTGAAAAAAAAAATAATAAAACATCGTAGGCAGACTTTAGAGAATGTTTAGTGCTAAGAAAATGTTTAATCTTAAAACTGTTCAGGCCTAGGTTTTTTCGGTAGGATATTTTATTAGAATATTTTATTATAGATTTTGTAAATATGACCTATTTTATTGTCGAACATGTCAAGTTTCTAGAACAATCCAATTTTTGAGAAAGGTGGAAATCTATGATATTTTACAGAAAACAGAGGGATTTGAAGGTAAAACTCAAGGGTTTTTAGGGAAAGGCCAATGAGAAGTCATGCATACAAAATTTGTTGGTATCAGAACCCCACCTCATTTTTTTTTTTTTTTTTGCATGTCCGTATATGTGTACTTGATAATTTGTTAATGAACAATAAATATCTAATAATTTAAGCAAGAATTTTCTTTTAATATTTAAAAGAATATGAAAAAAATAACATCCATTCATATTGGCATTAACATAATGAAAAAATGTATACGAAGAGTCCTTGTTTTGTTGATACTTACAATTTAACAATTATAAAAAATAAAAAACAAAATCCGCCCACCAGCCCCAATTTTTTAGCAAATTAGGATGAGAATCTAAAGATTAATTTTACCTGGCCTTATGTAAAAAATGTTTTGTCCATTTAAACGCATAGGAGAAGCTGCTCGTTTTCCTTATCCTTGAATTGCTGGTGTTCTGAACTTGACACGAACTACGTATACGTTTTATTAAGCATATTTTTCTCTATAGTTATTAACAAATTAAAAACGCCAGTGATATTATTAATAGTTTCTAATGTTTCATAGGAACATTTTTTTTACTTTGCACTCCATTGATATGATCATAGATTGACCTGAACCACGTGTTCGAAGTAACATGTAAACATGTATTTGGCGTTGCTCGTGGTAAGATCCTCTGTGCGCATTAATAGCAATAGCCATATAAGGCAAATAAAGGTTTGTCAATGTAAATGATATTATACATTTTTTACAAGCATCTCGGTCGCTAGTGAGCTGTAATTTTTGCAGTTAAGTATAAGATGTATTGATTGTTATTTACCGCCCCCGAAGCCATCCATTTCTGTTGAAAATCATGAAAGTCTTTCAGAAAGGTGTGCAAACACACATTTTTCACAGGACATGTTTCAGAAGAAACAGACTATAGCAATTTCCTGGTAACTGCCAATTTTATTTATCAAACCGGATCTACCCTATAACCTTTGAATAGGTAAATCTAAACCACGTGTCTTGAATTTAAATCACAATAACATTAGTAGGGGTGTGATAAGCGATCTGCGCCTTATATAGTGGTTGCAGGGAGAGCGTTGAAAAAACGGGACATATGGAGGACTATGTCTTATTACGAGTAGTGTTCAGCTTTAAGGATGAACTCTTTAGAATCCGGATAGGGCCATGCATTTCACTGTCGCACCATCGTGCATCGACTTAAAGGTCTATGGCGCGATAACGATGAAGCGATGGTGCGATAACGATAGAGCGATGGTGCAATAGCGCTATGACGATGATGCGATGGCACAAATATGCGATGACGATGGTGCGATAGCACGATGGAGCGAAAGTGAATATCGCTTCATCGTCATCGCACCATCGTCATTGCATTACCGTGTCAACGCTATCGCACCATCGCTTCATCGTACTATCACATCGTCATCGCATTGTCGCGCCATCGCTTCATCGTCATCGATCTATCACACCATCACCTCATCGCTATCGCACAATCGCTTCATCGTCATCGCATTATCGACCCAAACCTCAATGGCGCGATGATGCGATAGTGAACTGCGTGGCCCTATCCGGATTCCATAGAACTCCGCGAATTCAAATCTATAGCAAACACTTTATTGTATCGTCGCGCCACCTTATGGATTGTTGAGGGGCCATTAAATTGATTTGCGAGAGGTCGTCTGTAGACTAAAAGGGGAGATGTAGCTGGGCTCTCTTGTTTAGTTTATCAAAGGAGAAAAACACGGGAATAACATACATATGTATATCATCTTTGGTACATTGAAAAATCTTTAAAGCTATTAATCCATAATTTAGTATTTTTGTCCTCCGCTTTCACATATAAGGCAATGACTTTGACATGTTTATCTTAAGAAGTTAAAAACAATTTTCAGTTATTATCCTTGACATTTATACAAAGTTGAAATTATCAGAACGAGTTACTACATGGTACACATGTCAATTTACGTTTCACCAATTGTCATTTATGTAACTGTAATTTAATGATCACATTTATTTATGTGTGTTTTGCAAAGAAATGCTTTTAGCTCACCTGATCCGAAGCCTTAAGTGAGCTTTTCTGATCAAAATTTGTCCGTTGTCTGTCGTCGCTGTCGTCGTTGTAAACTTTTCACATTTTCATTTCTTCTCAAGAACCACTGGGCCAATTTCAACCAAACTTGCTACAAAGTATCCTTGGGTAAAGGGGATTCAAGTTTGTTCAAATGAAGGACCACGTCCTTTTCCAAGGGGAGATGATTATGAATTAGAGAAAAATTAATGGCAGTTTTATAAAAACTTCTTCTCAAGAACCACTGGGCCAGGAAAGATGAAACTCATGTGGAATCATCCTTAGGTAGTGTAAACTCAAGTTTGTATATATGAAAAATCAAAAATCATGACCCCCGGGGTTAGGGGGGGGGGGGGGCCAAAATGGCCGATCAAAGTTTTACATAGGAATATATAGGAAAAATCTTTAAAAATCTTCTTCTCAAGATCCATTGAGACAGGAAAGATGAAACTCATGTGAAATTATCCTCAGGTAGTGTAGATTCAAGTTTGTTCAAATCATGACCCCCGGGGCTAGGGTGGGGCCAAAATGGCCGACCAAAGTTTTACATAGGAATATATAGGGAAACCTTTTAAAATCTTCTTTTCAAGTACTTCAAAGCCATGATTAGTAATAGTTATATGGAATCATCCTCAGGTAGTGTTGATTCTAGTTCGTTCAAATCATGATCCCCTGGGGTGTTAAAATTCAAGCCCCCCCCCAACCTCAGTGATCTGATATGTGCTTTTTCCTAGCCGATGTGCTCAGGTGAGCGCTGTGGCCCCTGGGCCTCTTGTTTGAATTACTTTTCAATCCGTATATTTTTGCCCAATCGTATTGTGTTAAGTGACATTTAGATTACTTGTGAAAGATGAAAGCAAAATAAAAATTTCGAAAGAACATGCATTTTGTTATATAACAACCGGGAAGTGTTTAACCGTTCTTGAAATGTTGGACAATGTGGTAGGATTACAAGTATGACTGGGAAATACGTCTATGGGTTTATCTGTCAATATTGTGTCATTGTTGCAGCATTTTGCCTTTAAAGACCATATTTTTATTTATTTTTTGATTAATCATGACTAGCTGTGCTCTAACAACCATCCACCGTATTATATCTGTCAGCCATGGCGTAGACTTGAATGGTTGATGTAGAAAGTTCCAGAGATACCTCGCATTAATTTTCGAAACATGTGCTCTTTTTCCATTGATTATGTAAAATGGTATGATAAAAATTTATGGCTAACTCATGCATTGTACATGTAGGTGCATCTTCACATATCAGACACGGAGGAAACATCCCTTGTCTGATACGAAAGATACACTCGTTATAAGGTATTCCATATATTATTAATGGCAAGAAACACTCCAGTTTGTGACATAATAGTGTTTTTCTCATATTGGACAAGAAAATGTTTCTAATATATTTCAGTGTAAAACTATGATACCCTTTTATCATCCTACCAAACCTAAAGGGTATAATATGAATAATTTAGTACCACTACTACTACTACTACTACTACTACTACACTACTTAACCTTGGCAATGATTTTTGCACAACTGGATCTAGGGCTCTCGTCCTTCTCATATGTATTCATTGTGACAAGACCTTTCAGCTGGTATAAATATTATTGACCTTGACCTAATAGTTTGACCCACTTTTTAAAAAACTTGATCCTTGGTCATAACTTTTGAACAGTTAGAAATAGCGCTTTCATATTTCACAGATGTATTCCTTGTAACAAGACCTTCCTTTGGGTACCAACACTTTTGACCTTGACCTTTGGAGTTTGACATGCATTTGAGAGAATTCAAATTCAACCCTTGCTATAAACTGCCATTCGGGGAATAAGTGTTTCACAAACACATCGTGTTTTTTTAGTGTTCCTCTAAGTTAGTTCTACCAATACCTTTTTAAAATGTACAAGAAATGTATTTTCCATGTGTTCAAAAATTCATGATAAGGGATGACTTTTACACAGAATTTTATCAAGTCAAATTCTAAGGGTTTTTTGATTCATCTGAAGTTGAGTGGTTCTCCAAAACATCTAATTATAAGAAGCATTAAAGGTAAACTTTGACGATTACATAGCCGAAGTTGAATTAATGGGGTTTTACAATTTTTCTCTCATACAACTCTTAGACATACTAGAGAATATGTATTGCTTAACTCACTTACATCTTATTTGATATAACAATATAAAATTATATCAGTTCATCATATATTATGTTATCATACAAAAAATATAAGAAAAATACAGTACTTGATAGAATATATATTACGCTTTAAATAAACTAAGACTTCACCAAGGTGAGTTTGATTTTGATGAAAAGTTAAAAATGGATAACACCAAAAGTGGAATTAATTTTAACTATGCGAAATCTTGTCACTATTGACGATCTTCTATTTTTCATTATTGAAAGAAAGACAGAGGAATAAAATATCCAGTTAAATAATTTCTACCAACATCTTCAATGTTAGTGTTTAACGTTATAATTAAGTGTTTCAAACTTTTGAATACATGCAAGTTGGTCGTCACTTAACTAAAAAAAAAAAAAGGCAAAGGGATATTAAATTTCAACAAGAAATCAGAAACAATATTTTATTCATGGCGGACATGAAACGTCAAGAAACATTGCAAACGAATACTAATTTTCAAATGAATAATATGCACAAAGAAGTTTTTATTAAATTATAAAAAGATAATTCGGTAAGAAGCAACTAAATATAAACTACTTAGAAATGATAAGAATAAGTTCTTGTGTCAGAAGCCTTGCCATCGCAAATTACTCAATTTACTTGAGATATTACTTTGTAAAATTATTACTTGTACAAAATATACTTTCCACAGTGAGATTACTGGTTATAGGAACAACATTATTCAATTATTTATCGTCAAAAATTAATACTAGGTACGAAACGGAAAAAAAATGGGGAAAAAACTATTCTATCCCATACAAAGCAATTTATCCCGCTAAATGTCTTCATCCAATCACTATTCTTCTTCTCCGTTTTTTCTTGACTTCTTCCATTTCCGTTTCAAGTTCATCTTTAACTTCGTCATCGCATTCAACAAATCCTTCCATTTTGTTAATGACTTTGTCGACTTTTTCGTCTAGCTCCTGGAGTTTTTCTTGGTCTGATGTTTTTCCTGTAAATAAACACAAGAATTTAGACAGGGCTTAGAGCTACATTTCATTAGAATACAGTTAGTTATAGATTTATTATGACGGATGTGAGTATTAAAGCAGTTCAAAAAAATGAAAATAATTGTAAAATGCCACCATAAGTTTAAAAAAAAAATATTTTTAACCTAGAGGAATGACATCTGTCCTATGTCTGTTTGTATACTTCATTGTCAGTTAAAAGACTTTTTTTGAAAACTTCATTAAGATTCAATTTTCAGACTTTTGATATATATAGTTTCATAAACCAATCTTCAAAATAACTCTTGGATAGTAAATATTTTATTACCTTCAATGTAAATGTACTGTTGCAATCGTGGATCTTTGTACATATGAGCAACTTTTCGTCTTGGTGGAGTTCCTACACCTAATACCATCTTAAGTCTCTTCATCATATAATCTATAACCTCATGCTCATTGGACTGATTGGCCGGGTCTCTTCTCACTGCCTCGAAGGCCTCCATCAAAATAGTTAGAAAGAAATTGATGAGAATAAAGCTGAAACAAATGCTGAAGAATCCAAACAGCAGAGGTCCAGTAATTCGAGTTGCACTGTATGCTGCCTCATAGTCAAACTTGCCTGAAATATGCCACAACCAAATATATTTAATAAAGTTTCAATACAAGCTGGTTATTGCTTACTATTTTTTTCTTCTTTCTTGTAGATAATTTTTTGTAAATATTTACCTAACATCATTGACAGCAAAGTCTCCAGAGTTACCATATAAGATCGGAATTCAAACAGTTTTGACATGAAGAAAAGGTATGCAGTGCAGGCAAAGGAAAGGAAGGCGATGTTAAAGACAAAACTAAAACTGATAAGCATTTTTGCGGAATGTCGTAGCGTACTGCTTAGTAAAGAGATTTTCCTATTAAAACGAAGCAGTCGGAGAAATCGGACATTCAGAAGAAAGACCAAGAAAGCGATGAACCAACTGGAAAGCTGTGAATGAAGTAATAAAAATATATTATATTCAGTTAACGTTCAAGTAGAGTTCAATTTATTTGACTTCATATTAATATGTAAATAAACAATAAGCGATAGACACACTATAGGCTTTAAGGAAAAATTATTTTTGTTCACAAATTGCTCTATTTTTATTGCATCAAAATTGATTGAAACCGAAAAACAAAATCGCATATCTTGATTGGTCTAGTTGTCTGATAAAATCAAATTAAAACCAAGGAGAAGTATATTAAAAGAGCAAAATGCATCAAAAACTTCCAGTGTATTATATCTAAAAAGATTACAATTATATCAAGAGGTTACAATTCAACAAATAAAACTTACATCATCCAGCATAACTGTAAAGTGCATATTAACAAAACTCGTAGGGTTTTCGTCAATTTTATTTAGCATTCTAACGCAAAGAACTGCTCTCCAGATAAACATCAAGCCAATAGAGTAAGATATTAGCAGGATTGCCACCTCAAAGTTGTTCCAGAATTGCTGAAAGTAGAATAATATATATTTCATACCTGTTGTAAAGCATTCAGAAGTTGAGAACGTATTCTTTTCTTATTAATCAACAAAAGATACTGGATGAAAAATAGGTTCGTGAGGATAACCAAACAAGATTCTACCCCAGCTGTATTTTTAAACTCAATTTTCTTGGATTGGAAAACTATGACACATGGACATTTTAAAAGAAAATATAGACATTCCTGTTTTTCAATAAGAAAATTATGGAAATGACACAAATTTGCAACGTTGAACTTGACAGAATGAATTGCTGCGGATTACTAGCATTTTATACCGTAACCTGTCCTCATGAATAATCTCCCTAAAGATTCAACTTTTAAACCAATCTAATGAAGAGTATTGAATTTAACACGATTCTCAATATATTTTTTCTGCCAGTATCATTGACCTTGCCAAAATAATCTTGGGTCAAAGTCGTAACAAACCTTTCGTGTAAGAAAAATTTATGTGAAGTATCAATATCATAATTTTTTCTCCACCAGGAGATCATAGACTGCACCCTTGACCTTGCCAAACTAGACGTTATACTTGTTTGTACTTATAACAAAGGAAAAGTAGAAGTTAGACTTGAAACTTTGCAATAACAGTAAATAGAATAATTATCCTTGATTTAGTCTTTTTTTGTGGCAAGATTGCAAATAGACTACAACTGTAGGAGTAGCCTTTCAAAAGAAATTTACAGAAATTTAAATTTTTATTACCATGGCAACATCACTTGTCAAAATAAAAAAAAGAATATCAAAAGAGAATTTTATTTTGTATCTCAATGTAGTCTTCTTGAATCCTGCATTATATTAAAATCAGACCAAAACTGTAAAAGGAGTAGCATTTTAAAAGTATTTTTTAAAAAATTCTATTTTTATTAACCATGGTAACACCTTTCATCGAAATTAAAAACCGATATATAAAATTATGTATCTTAGTGAAGTGTACTTCACTAGTGTGCCAAACTATATTGAAATCAAACCAAAACTGTAGGAAGAGTAGTATTTTTAAAGTCTTTCATAGAAATTTCTATTTTGATACATGTAACCACGACAACATCGTTCATTGAAATTCAAAAAAAAACAAAAAACGATAGACAGAATTATGTATCTTAGTATCATCTACTTGTGTGGTAAATTGAAATCAAACCAAACGTGTAGGAGTAGCATTTTGAAAGTATTTCAAATTGCTATTTTAGTAACCACGGCATCATCATTCATCGAAATCAAAAACCGTTAAAGAGAATTGTGTATCTTAGTATAGTCTACTTGTGGGCAAAATTATATTAAGATCAAATCTAAACTGTAGGAGGAGTAGCATTTTTAAAGTATTTCGACGAAGTTTCTATTGTTAGTTACCATTGCAACAGCTTTCATCGAAATCAAAACCGATATATAGAATTGTGTATCTTAGTGTAGTCAACTTGTGTCTTAAGTTATACTGAAATCTTACCAAAACTGTAGGAAGAGTATCATTTTGAAAAATTTTTACAGACGGAGAGACAGACAGACGGACGGACGATGGACACTTACTATCGCATAAGCTCTTCTGGTCTCGGACCAGTAGAACTAAAAACCTAAAGTCAGATCATGAATTCAATACATGTAACAGGGTGAATTGAAAGATAATAATGCCAGAGAGATCCCAATCTTCAATGCAGAGGTATAACTAACCTTGAAGTATTTTTTGCCCTGTTCTTTCATTTTCTTAACTTCTTTTACAGTGTAGAAGATGACAAAAGCCAATGCAGAAATTTCAATGGCCAAGACAAAGTACATATAGTCGTTGTTAATATACCGGTCTAATCTAAAGACATGGACCCTGGGGAACGGTTCAATGGCTAAAATGAATAGGTATAATATTAATAATTTAATTTCATTTTTCTCATGAAGTAATTATAATAAAATTATTATTGAAATCATTTGTAGTTTTTTTTTTACCTCCGGTCTGTAGGAATTCACAGAGATATAAAGAAATGCCCCACAAATTCATGTTAGGATTAAATATATTGGCTTCAATGAACACAGCTCTTGTTCGCTTGTCAACCCATGAGTTGTCTTTGAGGAACTTCAGTACCATCTCAGCCTCTGAAAATGTGGCGCCCAGCTCAGCCACATATCCACCACCATTATAAGTTTCGAAAATTCCTTGGTAGGGATAGCCAGAAAGTTCCCACATCGATTGGTAACTGAAGAAGGGGTGAGGGAAATCGGTCGGATCTGCAACATCCATAATGATCAAACATCTTAATTATTGAAAGAAAAGGTGTATGAGGCTAAAAGGTCACAGATGATACTGCAATATCTCCTGTCTAATGTATCTTCGTTCTACGGCCTTGAAATGGTTAACTGAGATATTTTTATTGTAGCCTTATCCTTACCCCTTATATTTTAAACAAACTTGTATGTGATTTAAGATGATGACCCAAGATTTTCTTTAAATAAGAGGCCCATGGGCCACATGGCTCACCTGAGAAGCTTTGACTATGCTATTCTGAACCAGATTTCCCATTGTAATACCTATTTTGACCCCATCTTACCCCACAGGTCATAATTTGAACAATTTAGAATCTACACTACACCAGGATGCTTCCACGTAAGTTTCAGTTTTTTTTTGTCTCAGTGGTTCTTGAGAAGAAGATTTTAAACGATTTTTCTATATACTTCTATGTAAAACTTGGATTCCCTATTGTGACCCCGCCCAACCCCCAGGGGTCATGATTTGAACAATTTAGAATCTACGCTACCCCAGGATACTTCCACATAAGTTTCAGCTTTTCTGGCCCAGTGGTTATTGAGAAATATATTTTTTAATAACCCCTTCCTATTTTTGTCTTTTCTTGATTATCTCCCCTTGTGAGAGGACCTGGCCCTTCATTTTAACAACACCCTAGGATGCTTTGTACCAAGATTGGTTAAAATTGACCCAGAAGAAGTCAAAAATGTGAAAAGTTTACAGACAGACAGACAGACGGACAGATAACGGACGGACGACGGACAAAATGTGATCAGAAAAGTTCACTTAAGCCTTCGGCTCAGGTGAGCTAAAAATGTTTGGTTGACCTCTCCCGACCGACTGACTAATAATGGCCCGACTCAAAACAGTTTTTCTTACATTCCAGGACACGAAATTTTTTCTATCATTTCTCTTATCCCGTCAACAATTATGTTGAAATTTCTGGAAAAAAGATTTTATTTATACATACATCCCGACCCAATAATTTTACACGAGTTTGGAGTGGGTTAGCAAACATTATTTCAAAGGTGGACCTTTTTTTCATAAACCATCGAAAGATTTTCACGTTTTAATCTGATTATCTATAGTAAAACTTCCCCAACATCAGTTCCCTTTGATTGAACAAAATTTATTGAATTTTAAGTCAGAAAGCAACTTTTTGGCCAAACATACCATAAACAAAATTTACTGTTGTTAACTATGGTTCATTGTTGTCAGCTTTAATTATATTTGATTTACAATATAAAAAAAACTTTTACAATAAAAAAACTTTTGCTGTAGCACTTTCTTGTGATTAACACCGTGGGACCTGAATGTCATATCAGTGATGTAAAATGTTATAATATGAATGTAAGTATAATATTTCTTTTTTAAAAATAAAATGCATGAGAAGTACTGCAATTTCCACTTCATTAAAAATTATAATTAGACTTTCTATGTTTTAAAGAATGACCAAATTTAAAAGTGAAATTGACAAATAAACTATAGTTTACTGTCAAATCATTTTTCTTATGGGATTTTACTTGAAGAAGTGACATTTACGGACTGTTTTAAGCTTTGTTTGAGTTATTGGTGTCAAAATCACAGACTTCTCTCGTACGCATATATCTAATGAAGCGCGCTATCGCTTGATGAAAAACATGCCTATATGCAAGTCTGACTGATTTACCAACCAAAAATTCAAACTAAATTTAAAATCAATCCTTATATTTCTTATTTAACAATGTAAGAAGCACAAGAATATAAGAAATATATGAATTTCTCGATGCCCCATATCGGTAAATTTTTATTAACGTCTCTGTAGTTTGTATGTCCATATTTTTCGTCTTTTTACGTGTAAAAGTTATTGATAAGAAGGATTGTTCTCATGTAAATACTTAAAAGTATGAGAAAATTATGTCCATCACAAATGTTGACTCGCTTTTAAAACTGTGTTTGTTAAAAAAAGATACTGGCATGCTTTCAGTAATTATTTTCTTATTTGACACTACTCTTCCTTACATGACTTTGTATTTTGTATATATGTGAATATGTTCCTGTACCTCATATACCACTGTATTGTCCGAGAGTAAATACAAACAAACAAGCTGTAGTCTCATTGTGACGTCATTTTTCGATAAGTTTCGCCATGTACTTTTCATGCGTGAGTTGGCTATGTAGAAGAACTCGGTAAATGTAAATGTTATAATGAATGTGTAAATACGTACTTTGTGTTGTTTTAAAAAATATCATTAAAGTTGAAAAATATCAAGGTCTGTCCTGTATGTCAGGGCACAATGACATATATACATTTTCCTGGTAGTGCAGACATTGTTTGATAAAAGAAATTGTTCATTTGCTCCGCAAATCCATTTATTTGCGTAAATATAGTTTACGTAAAACGCTCTCTTTGTTTCAGTTTGAATAGTTACAGCAAAAGATCCTTGAAAAACAACATGTTTATGATACTGGCAGCTTGAGGGATTTCTGCTATTGGTTTAATAGTAAATCAAATAAAGAGCCCTGAAACAAAAGTAGCCAGACACACATGATTTGTATCAGGTCGAAACAAGGTGCAATAGTTCTGGAAAATCAGGTTTAGCACCCAATATGGGAGGCACACTAATCATATATTATAATTAACGACTTTTGAAGCGTGAATAGATTTAATTCCTCAAAAAGATTTTTCTAGCAAAAGTGTTAAAGTATCTTTAATATGAAGCGAAATGATGTTTCAAAGTAGACGATTACTTCTGTTCAGTGATGTAAGAATCATAAGAGTTGTGTACGCTTGAAAAGCGGGAGGTATATAGTAATCGGTATGTCCGTCCGTCCGCCTGTCTGTTACGCTCTGGGGTACCCATCTCTTATCCGCAACTTCTCTTATACAACTGAGTGAAATGTAATGAAACTTTTACAGAATCTTTATAACATATTGCCAGTGTGCACCTCCTATTTTACGTTTTGATCCAACACATATTTTGGGTTTCCCGGCCATAGCAAAACATGGACTTTGCCATTATAACCATATGGGAGGCGGGGGTATCATTTAGCGAGTTCATTGCTCACAATATCTCTAGTTTACAAATAGTAATCATTAAATTAAAAGTATTGCAGTTATCCTCATTATATTGTCAGTAATTTCCATTTACTTTAAATTTGTTTAATGCTAGATTTATACGGATTTACAAAGTATTTGTTATAGTATCTCTAAATGATAATGGGTGTACGTGGCATCGCTACAATTATTCCAAAATGGTTTTACAAAAAAGCTCTCAGATTGCAAAAACTATTTTATATAGTTAAATTCTCTTTTAAACCTCTCTGACCTGAATCGTTCACTGGGTTCCATCGTAGTTTGTAGTTTGTTTTGTCCTCATAAAACATATCATAAGAAGGCATGCATTCTTTGGCAAAATAATTCAGTGGGATAAAGCACAATTCTGAAAAAACAATCAAATTTATTCCAGGATAATAAACTTAAAGTTGATTGCACTAAGTCTTTTCCTATATAAACGGGTATTAAACAGAAAAATGATATCTTTTATATTGACCTGGGGTTATTCTCAGCTGGCGTAATCTTGCTCCACCGACCAGTATACTTTGTTTGTCGATTATGAGTTTGTCAATAACTGGATCACCGTTGTAGAACTTGTTATTATACAACCCCTGTAAAAGGGCATTTTCACTCCAGTTCCAAAATTGATCCCGTGAGTTGATCTAAAGTCGGTGAAAATGTGTACTGAACATCATCACAGGAATTTGTATATGGACTAAAAAACTTATTGTCAGTATTTAAAATATATACTGTAATACTCAGCATGCAAAAAGTCATATAGATAAGCCGAAAGCAATCAATATACTTACATCAATGAAAGAAACAGTATAGTTTCCGATTTCTCGAGCAAATGTGCCTTTGTTCAGAATGTTCTCGTAGTTACTATACTGTATATATGACCAAGGATCTCTGTTGGCGTAGGCAATTGTTAGTACAATATACAGGAACATAATGCAGATTCCTATCTCCTTGAACATGGCATACATGGCAAGCTCCTTTTGCCTGTAAGGACAACATATTTAAATTCTTTCAGTGTTTTTATTTGGAGGGGGTTCTTGTTTACAAGCATATACTTACCTTTCCTCACGAATAGTTTTTAAGAAGTCCAGTTCTGGCGGCAGAGTTGCTTGAGTTTTCCTTTGTTCCAGCATTCGAAGCTTCTTAGGATCCTCTAAGTCTTTCTCTGTGAGATGATCATGAAGGTATTCTTCGTCCTTACTTAAGTCTGGTTTTAAAGGTACATCATCGTCGTCTTGCGCCTCAGGTTTCTTTATGACAAGTGCATAGAAGATTGCAAAAATAATTACTTTGATTGGTTGGGAGAAGAATACTGACTCAAACAAAGACATGATGAAACCTATCAACCAACTGACTGATTTATTAAGACCAAAGACACCTCCGAATTCCACAGCAAAGTAAAATGCTACGGCGACTGTAATGAAGGACAGGACGTATCCTACATAGATAAACCACCAGGGTAATCGTTTCTTGCTTTTAGTTGCCCCTTCCTTTTCAAATGCAACAACCTGTACATTGTGAGAAAACTCGGTCTGATTTTTTTTCACGCCATTGTTTTCATCAGAATTATCATTTGAGGACATTACACGCTTTTTCTCATCTCCAGTTTCTAAAAATTCCTCTTGTTGTTTCAGTTCAAGTTCAACAAAATCTGGATTGAGTTCAGACTTTTCTCTTAAAATACTCATTTCAGTACCCATTCTGGTAGGAGCTCTAGGTTCTTCTGCATTTTCATCTGTTGATCTATTGTTTGTGCTTTTTTCTTCCTCGTCTTCGTTAACCTTATTTGGAATGAATTCTTTCTTCTTCTCAGGCTTAGGCTTAGAGTAGCGGAAGATTAAAACAATGATGAAATTAATGGGGAAGGTCATGATGCCACTCACGACGCCTATATAAACACCAGTAAGAGAAAAGCTAACCGGACCAAGTTTTACTTGCGTGGGTGAAGAGTTTGTGTCTGTCTGGTACCAAGCAAGGCTTACAACCATTGTAGTGAATAGAAGTGTAAGGCAGCAGGTGAGTCGCTGGACTCGCGTAAAGTTACTCCTTGCAGGGCGTTGAAAGATAGAAAACCATAAATGTCCATCAGCCAAATTGTGTTTCGTCTTTTGCCAGAACAGATAATTAAAGCTCGTCAATTCTGCTCTACCAGCAACTGGAACCATTCGATCAATCTTTAAAGTACAAAATGTCGATAAAATAGATTTTCAATAAGATGTATAGATGTCAATAAGGTTCTTCTGCTTAAATATGCAATGGCTTTCACAGTTTACTAAATTTAAGAAATGGTATTTGATATATTTTAAACTAGAATTCTCCGATGAGACTGTAGTTATTTCACAAAGAAAAAGACGAATGACACTTGGTCATTTATAAAATATTCATTATAAACCAACACTCGTACACCAGGTTGCCTTCATTTTAAGAATTTAGAATTGAGACACTTTATCATAAACCATAAGTAACATCTTTTTCGACCAGTGGTTCGAAAAATTTATTGAACGACCGATTAACTGTATGTTATTTCATGCCCAGTTCACCAATTATTCACTTATAAAAATTCGAAAATGAAGTGTAAGAAGATTTTCAAATAGAGATAATTCAAAGAACTTAACATTTTTGTCCGTTATCTTCGTCACTTTGATAAGATTTGCTGTTGAAATTGACCTTTCATTTCTCGAAAAGAAGTAGCAAATATGATTTCAGACAAAAGGTGATCAAAATATCTTCTGATGTTTTTAGCTCAGGTGAGCTTAAATTTGACCAAGTTGGCTAAAATTTGATTTTGATCATTAGATAATTACCAGTCCATCTTCATCGTCGACTGACAACCATTGTTCACAAATGAAGAAATATTTGTCTCCGGTTTGAAGATCTTGTATTTGCATTCGGCTTAAATACCATGAAGGGCTGGATCCCATGTTGTCATGCCAGATTCTTAAAAAAATAATAATAAACTTCAATAAAATTTTGTATATTTTACAATAATAATGGTATTTCCTCAAGTTTGGTGATTACCGAAGTGTTGCAATGATTATTCTTTCATGTCTTTTTGCATCTTATAACATTCCGTGTACAGATGATTTTTATTTATATGAAAGTTCTTTTAATACTCAAAATACGTACTGCAATTAGCTTGCTGTTATATTGACTGAAGATAAAGATTCCAGTTCTTATTGATACTTTATACTGCGGAATTAATTGAGCTTATCTGACTCGTGCATGTATTATCCTTTTGGCAATGGGTTTTCTAATTTGCTTTCTAATGAGTTATATAAAATGTACATTAATCAAAGGACAATATAGGGTAAGGCAACTTTTTTGGCGCCTTGTTGAGGGTGTCTTTTAGAATGTTGCAACAGTTTGTAAATTGAAAACAACTTATTACCCCTGCCACAAAATGGGAATTGGTTCTAAGTTATCGAATACACAATAGTCACAGAAAGGTTAGAAAATGGGCCAATTCCCAAATTGTCTCATTCATATGCAAATTTTTCAGCTCATTTTCTTTCCGAAAACATAGAGTGCAAGCTTGCCTATCTACCAAATTTATATAGTTCATACAGTAGTATTAGATGCATCTTGTGCGTCAAAATCTCAGATAGGCAAGCTTGTGCTCTATGTTTTCAGAAGTGAAAAGTATCTCAAATTTGAAGAAATTATATCAGAATTGAAACATGATGTGTTTGTGAAACACTATGTGCCCGGCGGCAACAAAGTTCGAAGAAACTATTTTTAGCATATAGGTCACAGTCAAGGTCATAAGGTCATTGAACTTGGTGTCATTTGAAAGAACTTGATTTGTAGAGTAGGCATACTAAATATGAAGACTTTATCTCCCATGGTTCAAAAGGAATGGCAAAAGTTTGAAAAAGCTATTTTTAGCATATAGGTCACAGTCAAGGTCGAAAGGTCAATGACCTTGGTGTCATTTGAAAGAACTTAATTAGTAGAGTAAGTATACCAAATATGAAGTCTGTACCTCTCTCGGTTCAAAAGTTATGGCGAAGGTGAAAGTTGACAACAGACAAACAGACAGACAGGACAAAAACAATATACGCCCCGAATCTATCGATTAGGGCGCATAAAAATACCTCCTATTTATGCACTTTCTTGTGGCCTTCTTGTATGCTTTGAATTAAAATAAGTGCTGGTTTTAAAACAAATATCAATTTTAGATCTAACTACAAACTATCACAGTTTTAACTTTGTTCTGATTTTTACATCAAATAAGGGCCCAGATTCAGCACTTACCATACCTTGTCCTTTGCTGTGCAATCACAGAACCTTCGTTATCCCTCTTCTTTTTCTATTCATTTGTTTTACTCTCTCTCTCTCTCTCTCGAATTCATTCTAAATATGTATTAATTGATAATCTACTCTTCATACATTTTTGTCAATGTTTACATGTACTTGTAATTGAACCTTGACCTGTGGAGAGAACTATCATAGGCATTTATGCCTGCTATTCAATCCAATCCAATGAATAAAATATATTTTAAACTAACGATTGCTACCTCTTACATGTACATGTAAATAAAGTTTAAGTCATTTCATACAATGTAATTCATTTTACCTCAAGTGGGTAAGTTTTCCCAAAGATTTGGGGGTTGCCATGATGAAACCATCACAATTTGACCGTTGAAGAACAGGACGTTTCTCGTCAGCCAAGTAACGCGGAGGTGTCTCGGCCTTCTCCCCAGTCAAAATAAAAGAAACATTGGCTGTGGTTCCTAAAAGGTTTTATTTTAAAGAAAATTAAAATTTCAGATTCAAATAAATAGAAAATGTGATGGCATTCCTAAGATTTCTAAAAATTTAAATGAAATGAAGATTGCAGTACAGTGTACATAAAATATGTGAATACAGAGAATGATAAAGGATCTTTTTTTAAAATTTAGTACAAGTTTTTACATAATTTGAAATCATGTACACTGTAACAAATATTATGAAATAAGTTTATTAAATGCGAATTCTTCATAGGTAACGTTTTACTTACCTGAACCTTTCCTTGAACCGGTAAAAACAGTCAATTCGTACAAATATTTGTCCCTAGGATCATTATCAGGAAGAGGTGATGATCCAGCCTGGAAATGAGTGCAAACTATTTTAAAGTCGTATTTTTAACGATGGTACGTCAGGACAATTTTTTTAAAATATAAAAATCAATATTGATAATAAAAATAATTGGAACTATTCGATCATGACAAGAAAGCTAACTCTTAATATTTTAAGGTAAAAACCTAAGAATTTATCATTAAAAATAGACGGAAAATGATAAATATTTTTCAAAAGCCATATTTTCCCTCTTGTATCAATTAATATTTCCAACATTATGTATTCATAATTTTTATATAGCGAAGCTCACAAAACTTTCAATGTTTCACTGGGGGATGGAGGGAAAGATATAATATTGGTAGTGTAAAATATACCTATAATGATTATAAATACTTAACATTGATATAATACTGGTAATAAATTTATCAATTGCTAAAAGTCTACATTCTAGCAAGTTTGCCAACCATTTAACTTATGTGTATAGAATATGACAAGGATTATTGGTATGTGTTCTTCAGGTCTACTGCTTAGTTTGCCTTACCATGACTTTATCCAACAGATCTCTCTTTCTAGCCCAGATTAACATCAATACGTAGACACACATCAGGGAGACCATGGTTGCAAATATAACGGGGTTTTCATCAAGTTTGGCAAATCCAGAGTCATTGAGATTTAAGGAATTCATCGGAACAGCAAACCCAGCGCCAAAGGCTGTCAGATGATTGCAAAGACAATGTACTCTGTATGGCTTGGAGAGTGGACCAACCTTTAAGTAATTAAATTATGAGGGATCAACTTTTTATTTTTATTTTTTGACCATGTGTTTATTTCTCTAATTTCGTTTTTCATTTAGTTCGTAATAAGTTACCAAATGAATATTCTGCATTTTCTCTTTCTCATTTTTGTCAGAAATATCCACAACAAATTTATGTAAAATTTTGCTAAACTGTTTTTAGACGTACAAAGCAACCCTCTGTGGTCCAAATACTCTTTGATCTGTCTCTCCATACACAGGAGGCGCTGTAGAAGGAAATGTTGTACACGGCTGGATAATAAGAGCCAGGTGGGGGCCAAACGACACTACTTTTCTTGTTATTACCACCTCCATTATTATTTCCATTTCCATTACCACTTGTTGTACCACCAGCACCCATTGTTGTACCTAAAGAAAAAGAAGCCTTTGATGATAAAGTGGATTTTAACTCAAACACAAATGAAAGTTTTTGAATTAAATTATAGGCCAGCACTTACTGGCAGCAGTTGTTGTGGTTCCAGCAAGAGCGAGAAGAGCATCTTCTAGTGCCGAATTTTCTTTATTTCCTCCACTTTTCCATTTCTTTCCACCCTTCCATTTTTTACCCCATCTCTTTTTCCTTTTACTAGCTGTTGTGGTAGGCACAGTGTTGGTGGTAGAAGTTAACATTGTGGTGGTAAATTCACCAGCAGCCTCTGCTTCTAGTTGTTCATATGTCTTATGTTTAATGGCAATATAGAAATCCGTTGTTTCATTTCTTAAAAGAAAATGAAAATGCATGTAATATATATTGACTGAAATGTACGTTCTGAAAAAAGGAGTATGATAAAAAAGGAGCATACACAAAAACAGAATATTAACAGCACTTTCCTAGTTATAGGATATTATTTTGTGTGAAAGAAATTGTCAAAAATGTAACAATGAACTTATTTATATCAATATTTACAGGCTTAATTCGTCATTTGAGAACAAGCACGTGTTCCAGTCTGGAAGCTCTGTTAGGTAGTTGGACCTTGGAAGAGACGTGTCATTTTCATACGATAGAGCATCCATGTAATCCAACATGGACAGAAACTCATCCAATGTTTTCGGCAAAGTGCAGTTATAATCATGATCCTCCGGTGTTGGGGGACCTCCCATTCTGTAACAAAAATTACACAAAATAAAACTCACAATTAATAGGTCGGAGAGAATACTCGAAATCGAGTATTATCCGTGAAATCGCGTATAATACCCGATATTAGGGTATCGTTGAATCCGCGAAATCGGGTATAGACGGTGTAATCACCTAATAAAACTTAAACAATGGGATGGCGCATGCTGTCTAGTCAACTTTCATCTAGATAGAAATGTTTTCTACAGGTATCACTAGCCAAGTAAGAATTTGGGCGTCAAGATTAATGCGCTCAGGACAACAAATACCTGTGGAGCTCAGTACATTTCATGATCTGCACACAAAAAGGCGTTCGATTTGCTTTATATTTTTCGTAATGTCGAAAGTATATGCATCTTCCTCATATGTTCATTCCCAACACAACAGAATTCCAAAGTATCAGAATTCGGGAATTTATAATAATTCCACATCAACACGACAAACATGAACAATTTGTAAATAAATCAAATTATACGGAAACACATTTCACACACAAGATATAATGCCATGTATAAACAAGGGATTGTCTATCGTATCTCGTTATGCGTCATTAATTACTTTCACATTCATCTTGTGCATAAAATCAAATTTATTTATGAATGTTTAAATAATGTAATGATAAAAATGTCTAAAATTCCGGCTAAAAAATCCCTCTTTCTCTTTTTTTTTTTTGAAAATCTTTTTTTTTTTATCATTCATACATATTTGCAGAATATGTCTTGAACATTTTAGCAGAGACAGTGATAGTTTCAGGAATACAGCTTATGAGAGAACATAACTGTTGATAGTTTAATTTCGCTAAGTCATCGATATTTTACCATTTCTTGGCGACTTCAAAAAAAGGGGGGGGGGGCTAAAGGCTTCTTGGCCACCTCTGACAAAACAACCTCGACTGTGTTCTGCATGTGTCCAAGAGACCTTCACTTTCGCAATCATTGAATTAAATGTTAATGCAAAGTTTTTTGCTATATGTCTTTGAATGTCATGGTCTTTAAAACTCGGTTATATATTTTTAATTGTAGGGAATATTTATTCATCAAATAAAAATTATAAAGGTAAACAAAAAGCAACCTGTTATTTTCTAACACAATATGATACTACAAGTAACTAAAATTCATGTTTATTTTTTAACACATTTTTTCATTATAGATGAGTATTAGGAAAAGTTATTGCCATGAGAAATAAGTATCACAGATATATGTGACATAGTGATGTATAGAACCATTCAGATAGTGCGTTGTATAGCATATTATAATGAGGTTTTAAGACAGCGATATAAAAAAAATGCGTAAAATCAAACCTGTCTATCAAATAGTATAATAAAGAAAGGAAGTGGTTACAATTTTTATGAAATTTTAATGTGCGATGAGGGATTATATTCCCCAAAAGTAAGACAGGAGTTTCCAAGGTGCAACTGAACACTCGATTATTTCAGTTTGTTCATTAACATGTTCATAAACGTAAAAACTATAAGAAATGTGAAAACTTGACTATGTAATTCATATTTGAAAATGACTGTACCTCGACCTATATTGAGAAATTCAATGTATTAGAAGCTCATGAAAAGATGTACACATTTGACTTTTATTTATACCCCCCCCCCCCCCAAAAAAAAATAAATTAAATAAAACAAGAAAATCCTGTTCACATGATTTCTCGCTCTCAATTTTCACACACAAATGCATAAAATAAAGGTAAAATAGCATCTCTTGTATCGATTAAAATGTAACCAAAAAATTTACGGTGTCTTTGAATAAAAATTTCCATGCTAAATTGACATAAAAAAGATAATCACCTTCAATTAGCTAGTTTCAAACTGTTTTCCCGTGGATATTTATTTAATCATATTTTATTTTCTTCTTTATAATAACGTTGGTATTCTATTATGGCAGAAACATACAATTATGACTCGCTTATACTGCACTCTCTAACTGTTAGGAATAATTTATATTTCACGTGAAAGGGACTCCATACATTTTTCAGTAAAAATACATAACACGGCATTAGTCGTTCAATTTCTTTAAAGTTTCACATTTTGTGAATAGTGAACAAATTAGAAAAGTAAGTATATGGAATACTTTAATGGGAAATAAAGACAAATGAAGTGTAGTTGTTTGTTTTTAGAAATTATATTGAAAAAAATAACGCCATTGTGTACTCTTTGTTACCCCAGCAGTGTTTGTCGTGTGATTTTAAACTTATTTGACAACCATATAAATTAGGTTTAATAAAAATAAATCCACAAGATACTGATGTACAAGTAACAGTAACTGGCATAATGCGCCGTTCCTTTATTCTTTTGTTTTTAATGAAAGTTGCACGGAATACCCGATTTCGCGGATTCAACGATACCCTAATATCGGGTATTATACGCGATTTCACGGATAATACCCGATTTCGAGTATTCTCTCCGACCTGATTAAAACAAAATAACCTATAAGTAAAAAATAGCAAAATACGTGTAAATGCACGTCTAAATTAATTATATCTATTTTTAGTGTTTTGACAAAGATATTTGATTTATCAAAAGGGCACCAATTAGCTGATTTATTCATGGATATCTTATAGTAATAAAAATTAAAATAATAATTATAATATTATAAATAAATTATAATAAATTATAATAAATTATATATACCTTTAAATTTTAATAAATTATAATAAATTATAATAATTCTCTCCGTAAAAACAAAATAACCTATAAGTCAAAATAGCAAAATACGTGTAAATGCACGTCTAAATTAATTATATCTATTTTTAGTGTTTTGACAAAGATATTTGATTTATCAAAAGGGCACCAATTAGCTGATTTATTCATGGATATCTTATAGTAATAAAAATTAAAATAATGTATAATATACGCATTTTTAACAAAATTAGTATTCAATAGTACTGTACCGCGCCAACTGTACACATTTATTTTTGTAGTGATGCAGTAAGTTATGTTAAACTTTTTAATCAACTTTACAAAAAAAGCTGTAAAGTGACGGAAATAATTACCCGATTGACTAAGATGTCCAAAATAAATCGTAAAATTGTTTTATTCGGCAATAAAATTACAGTATAATTTTTTACAGAATAAAATAAATCAATTACATGAAAAGGACATAATTAAAAAGACAAATCTACTGTTATGCCAATAGGCTGAATAATTCTTAATAAAAGCGTTTTTGTAAAACAAAACAAAATTAACACCTTACTTGATAAATACAAAAAATAGGGAGGGCTTCGTCTCCATGTAGAAGGCGGCAGCCCCCTTGGGTAGGCTAGTATCTGTAACATTAGGATCTAGTTCCTCCGTGGAATTATCGTCTGCGGAGACCCCAGCAACAAAATCAAGCCAGTCTAAGTAATACTGTATATCTTCTGGTTTGAATATTTGGTTGACTGTGATATGCAAGGAACTGTTGGGTGCCACGGGCAGAATATGATATACAGAAGGCTCACTCCAACTTCTAGTCAAGTTAATGACGTTTTGCACTGTGGTATCGAAATTCTGTCGATCCATAAAAATATCAAAGTACTGTGGGGCATCCTTTACATCTACGCCTTCATTTGTGTCGTTTCTGAATTTTAAGGAGATGACATCACTGGTTATTCTTGTGGAAGTAGAGCCACTTGCATTTGTCCATGTGAACGGGTTGTTGGGCATTCTCAATGCCTGCGGATAAATGAAACACAGTAGCAGGTGATATGCAATTACTTTTTTCAAATACTGACATCAAGGCTAATAGTGTAGAAAAAACTGATTGAACATACCTCTGTTTCGACAAACCAAGTCGTTGCATTACCTTCCTCGCCAAAAATAGCTTGCGTTTTTGGTAACAAAAAACCACTCAAACCTCCAACGCCAAAGTTTGGATCTATAATATAAATGAAAAATAATATCTATTGGATGATTGTTTAAAAGATTGCTTGTAGTAACTGTAACTGATCTTGAAGTAATGTTAACTTACTGTAGTTCATATCTTTAGTCTCCGTCTTGGCCAGAGTAACATTAAGCTTTGGGGATTCCACCACTGCATTTTTCTCGCCAACTACTTTGAATTTTCCAAGAGTGTTAATGATGTTATTTAGAGACTGCTCAAGTCTCAAAAATGTACTCTTTGCCTAAAATATCAAAGTTGGTGTTACAAAATTTTAATTCGAAAAATACGAAACAAAAGGTAAAATATTGACCTCGTTTTTTGCGTGTTTTAATATCTGATATATTTTGTTTGATAAAAATATAAAAATAACATGGGAACCTTAAGTCTGTATTAACAATGCAATACTCAAGAGAAAAGGTCAAGATTCGATTGAAAAGTGGATACTTGTAATTTAATTCTACGTACACTATTCTTTTCATTCAACAATTGATCCTGGCGGGCCTTTATTTGTTCAGGAGAGAGAGTGGTGGCTTGTGTGGTGGATACAATTCCAGCTGTCGCAGCTTCAACCATATTGGCTAAATTTGTGCTTTCTTCTTCAGCTAATTCAGCGGTCAACCCAGCGGCATGCATTGTATTGCCTACCAAACATTGAAACATTGTTTATAAGTCATTTTTGTTTTTCAAGACTTAATTTGTTTTATCTATTTGCTGTATATTACAAAAAATATCAGTTATATTTAGAGGTAAAATACTAATAAATACAGGGTACTAAGCTGACACATGACGGATATATGGGTATTAACCTGACTTGTGATAGACATGTCTAGCCCGTAACCAATTTTAGGATATACACTGACCTATGCCGATATAAGGTGGTAACTGATTCAAGGTTATCAATGACCTATGATAAATGAAAGATATTTAGAATGTTTTTTAAACACCCCAGTCCAGACTAATGTCGAGAGCCATATTTTGCCGATGAAGGACTGTAAATATAGACTTATACTTTACACTAAAGGCTATTGTGCAGTGGGGGAATTTTTTTTGTGTCAGCAATTTCTGCGATTAGGGACCTCAATTTATGCTGTCTCATACGAAGAATCGGTATCCAATTCCCGAAATGGGTTTAAAACCTAGAAACTCAACCGCACTGAGAGCTATTTTGCAGCAAGGAATGGATTTTTTTTTTCGTGTCAGCAACTTCTGCGATACAGGACCTCGCTTTAAATGGTCTCATCCAAAGGACCGGTTTCCACTTCCCGCAGTGGGATTCATACCAAGAAACCTTACTTTGTTACTCTCTAACAAAGGCCCCACGCTGAGTACATGTAGAAAGACATGTGAGAGATATGTCATTAACCAACCAATGAAAGATAAGCTGGCTTACTTGTAATATATACGGTAGTAACCTGACCTACGACAGATAAAAACTCAAGGAAACAAGAAAATCGTTTGACACCACCATGTCATATAAGTTGACAATATAAAGTGGTAATATGATTTATTACAGATACAAATTAGTAATGATTTGAGTTCGTAACCTACCTATGACAGATATAAGGTTAGATGTGGCGTCCTCTCTGTCGTCTGCTGAGAGACTCGTCTGTCCTTTTAGCTTTACTACATAATCCTCCATTATACTGGCGGCGTCTTCCTGTTCAGAGAATATATGAACGATAGGAATAATGGAAAATTAAAATGATATTGCTAAATGTTCTTGTGGTAAATTAAAATATATATCTAAAATAAAAAAATTACCTGTGAAAAATTTTTCTTTGGCTCAAAACATTCGATTTTAGTTTCTTTTTTTTCCGTTCAGACATACTAGTACTCTGTGATACACATATAGATTTCCAAGATACACACCTTAATTTGGGCAACGAACACCTCTCCAATTTTGTAATTGTTCTCAAAAATACTAAAGTCCAGTTGCAAATTCATAATGTTATGATTGTAATATCCACTTTATTTGTAGTTATTCAATTTCGATATTACTTCTATAACAGTTGTGTGAGGAGAAAAAAATAGGCATTCTATTAATTATGTAACAATATAATAGTTTTATTAAAGTTTAGATTTATTTTTCCCACGTATTCTTTTATCATTTCAGCGTGATAGGTTTGCTTAAATTTAACCTTAAAGGAGTAAATGTTGCAGAAGAAATAATCACCCCAAAAATTAGATTTTGATTAAAAAAATTAATTTACTTGAGCTGTTATTGTCAGTTCGTCCTCTTTCACAGACATTTCCGCGAGTGCTGCTGCTGTCCTATCTTAGTGTAGTCTACTTGTTATATCAAAATCAGTGCATTTTGAAAGAATTTCACAGTGCATAGCCTCCACGTTAGAAGGATTGATTCTTTTGAATCCATTCAAAAGAGTTGCCCGTGTCTAAAATTAAAGAGAAAACATTAACACATACTTGATCACCCATCCAAGGAAAAACACGTGTACAACATGATTTGATTAATTGATTGTATGTTGTTTAACGTCCATCTCGAAAATTTTTCACTCATATAGAAACGCCACCACTTGCCGGTGGAGAGCTAAAAGATTTGTCCTATACTCGGCACTCAGGGCCATTGAGCAGTGAGGGATTTTTTTTGTGCCGGCACCTACTGCGACATGGGACCTCGGTTTATACGGTCTCATCCGAAGGACCGGTCTCCACGTCCCACAGTGGGATTCGAACCCGCGACGTAAGGATTGACTCCTTACTTCGCGACTTTAGAGCAGACGCTCTAACCACTGCGCCACGCGTGCGACCGTGATTTGAAAAGAAGTACCAAAATAGTTTAGGAAGAGAGGCTTGCCTGAATTCGGTTTTCTTTTTCTGCAGCTTGTTGTTGTAGAACTGCTTGCTCCATTGCAAGCCGCTCAGCTTCTGTTAGATTTTGAGCCTGTGCAATAGAAGCTGTAGCAAAAAAACAACAACAATTAAATTGATATTTACAATATGATAATCAACACTTAAACCCATAAAATTGTAAAAAAAAATGCTTGTGTTAAAAAAGTATGGTTAACTAGTTAGAATATGTGAATAGAAAAAAATGCCATTATCATTTACTGATAAGCTTACGTATATGTGTTATATTTACTTGTTGTCTCAACAACTTGAGCAGTAGTTAGCGCGCCATTTGCCTCTTCGTTAAGAAATTTAGCGAGACTCAAAGACATGGGTGCCACTCGAATATCAGCTCCTATAAGGTATTTATCAATTTGTCCCCCGGGTTCGGTAGCAGTGGCAATGACGTTTTTAACGTTCGAGGGTTGTGGTGGTTGAACCTAAAAATATATATACAGTTATGTTAACAACAAGCAAGAAACATTTTGAGAATTGGTTGTTCAATTTTTTGTTAGTTCATTTGTTTTGCTTTATGTCGTTTTTAGGAACATTTAACTAAAGAGGACCCGCAATCGTAAATTTAGCCCTACATTCAGCAGTTGTTATCATAAAGCAGACAATGATTGATCCCCTTTGTGCGACTTATTTCGCGAAAGATCTGGGGTTTTTTTGTTTTGTTTTTTTACCAAAAACCGGTCTTCAAATCGCTCAGTGGAAATCCATTTGTTGAAGTCTTACCCAGTACTGAGAGAAGCGAGATTAAAATATTCCATTTAAACAGGAATATAATTCTGAAATTTCTTGATATAGTTTTAGTCCAATGTGAAATGAATAGTCATAGTCACCTTGAAATGAAACCGGATGCAGGAAAAATAAATTTCTTAAAATTATAACCAATTTTATCAGTTAAAAAAAATGGATAACTGTTGAAGAAAGAAACAAATATAAATTCAACTGGGAAGACAGATGCAGGTCAACTAACGTTTTCATAATTTATTATATTAGACCAGGTATATTATTGAAGTTGTAATCTTTAGATATAGGGAAACCGACATCAAGTTTCAAGCGTGCTGACTAAGGACCATCTGAAAGACCAATAATCATGGTAAACGTTGCTAACTAGAAAGATATTCAAACATATTTTTTTTTTACCGTAATTGTTTTCCACTTTTCTGCATATGCTCCGCTTCGGTCATAAGCTCTAACAACAATACTAATTTGGAAGTTTTCTGACTCCAGTCCGGCCGGAAATGGATTTTGGAAGCCAAGGTTATCAGGTCTTGCTATTCAAATACAAAGTTAATGCAATGTCATAACAATACAGAGGTATACATTGACTCATTAAAAATATTCCAATTGAGATATGGATCAAGATACTATGAGATAGAAGAAATGCTTACTTCCTTCGTGAAACCATGTTATCAGACTTCCTGCTTGTAATCTGTACCCGAACTTATAGAAGCTCATTCTGGAGCCGTCCTCATAGTCAGTGAATCCACTGGCAGTCACAGTAAACTTCGTTTCATAGGCTATACCAGAGCCAGGGGAAACGGATACAGTAGCTCTCCCAGACCGTGGCTTTTCATTGATTCTGAAGTTGATCTCCGAAATACCTATCATTTATTTCATTTCTATCATTAATTAACATAAAAATCAGAAATATTTCCGAAGATAATTACAATATTCTGAATAAAGAGGCTATTTGGAATATAAAAATGAACTACGGGCACTTATAAACCCAAACATGTATGGTAGACTAAACATAATGTTGATTTTTAGAACAAGTTTTATAATTAACGTTTTGATGTATCCCCATCAATAAATGAATCATTTAATACATATACATATAAGTTGAACTTGATTTCACGTTGAAAAATTTTATGTACTAACTAAAAAAATAATTTTATGGCAACAGCGATCTAAAGAGAAAATTATTATGTTTGCACATTTAAAATATTATATTAAGTAAATTGTACGACTTATACCACAATACGCCTCGCTGGTTCCCCATCTCCAGGTTTTGACAGAGAAGTAATAGCTGTAAGAGCTGTTTGTTGTGAATCGTGCTACAACGGGTTCTACCGCCATGTGGGGTCCTTCAGACCCAGTGGTGGCTTGGTTTATCCATTCAGACTCCGAGACCATCCTTCTGTTGAAGTAATACCTACTTCCCCAGGGTACACCATATAGTGTCCACCTGTAAATGAACAAAAATGAGATACAATGGCAAAATAAGCTATACACTTTATTATAAATTTGAAGTTGACTCTGTCAAGGCACTTCTCTGCGTCCCTGGGTCGTGGTTTTAGCAAATTCAATGATCACAATTGAATGAATTCTATTTGCAGAATCAGGACACATAAAGAAATATATCAAACACATTAAATTAAAAACCAAGTTTATCGAAGAAAAGTAATGCATAAAGAGAAAACAAAGGGCTTTGTTTCCGGGGTCTGGCATAATCGATTAAGCTTGATTTCAAAACTGTTTGGCGTCTCCATATAAGCGAGACATTCTCGAGAGGGATATTAAACAATATACAATCAATCAATCAAAACCGTTTGAGAATGTTTGCATTTTACAAATTTTTCAGCTGGTAAGTTTTATTCTGGTTATATATTTGTTAAAAAATCTCATTAACTCAGACCTTTGTATGTTCTTGGTAATATATAGGGTACCTTTTAACGAGTGTATCTTCAGATATCAGACGAGGGGGCTTGTGATATCTGAAGATGCACGAGTTAAAAGGTACTCTAAATGTTTTGTATCATTGATCCCAGGAACTGAGTTACCCATGCTCTATCACTTTTACGTTAATAGCACGTACTTCGACTGCATTCTCACGCATTGAGTTAGCCATGATCTATCAAATTTTCATCATACAATTTTATCTGACCAATGAAAAAGAAGCACGTGATTCGAAAAGTATATAGCGCGCTGCATTTCTTAAACTTTGGATTACCCCGCCATTTAAGTCTGAACGCCATGGAAGACGGTTGTGATTTTATGCAATTGCAATTTTCGATGCAAATTGAAATTATGAAGGTAAATTCATTACGTCACTTAATCTTTATACTCGTAAAAATACTAAATGAGCAATTTAAACGTTCGAGGAATACCGCACGGGAAAATGGACACTTTTGACCGATGTACGGCGATTCTTTAAATTACTTGATGGGTCGATTTTTGTTCGAATTAATAATACAAGACGGCTCCGAATATAAAATTTACCTTATTTCCTGTACATGTAATTCATTGTGTGTGTTTTGTTACGCTTCAAGTTTATGAGAGTCAAAAACATTAATTTCTAAACCCGCTCTGTGAATTTCATTTTGGAGTTAAAAATCGATGAGAAAAATAATTTTTTTTTATTTTAGGGAAGGTATTCCTTCACTATGTTTACATAACTTTGAATACTTTTCCGCTAACTATTCGGTGTAAGGTCATGGGTCGTTTATTAGAATTGTTTCATCATCACCCTGGCGTTCTCTTTCTTGATAGATCACAGTTGTTAAATCTTAGTTAGGCATGATGTATCAAAAATAAAAACACAGCGATCTTCAAAGGAAAAACACCGCAACAATGATACAACTGTTTAAACAAGCTAATTCAGAGAATTCGTGTCCCGTGCTTAGGGAAAAAGTCGGATCCCCCTGACGGAATTTGTAGAATTATTAAATGTGTACTGAAGCAAATAAAATACATGAATGTCAATATGCATATAAAGATTTGATTGCTTAATATTCTTTAATATATGTATGGCAGATTCTTTCTATATGAAATATTTATCACACTGTAATGATGATTTTATGAGTTTGTACAAGTCAGACCATATAATTTTTTTATTTCACATGCTGAATACTATTAATTAGTTAAAAAAAAGATTTCGAAAAAAAAAGAAAATGGATCGAACCCGGGTCCTCTCACATGTGAAGCGAGAGACATACCACTAGACCACTAGACCACGGAACTGCTTTACTCTGGCGACTATTATATGCAAAGGTGAAGTCACATACATGTATTTATATATTCACGTTCGATATTGTCAAAATTTTACACAATGCATGGTGTCTAATTTAACCTTTATTAAACAGTTCTAATGTAATAAGAATATAAAGTCCGCCGAAAACCTGTTTTAAACGTTATAACTCTCCTCATGCCCATGTGCTAAAAATAGCGACATGTAATACAATAAATACTAATAAAACAAACGGGGCGGGACACTTTGAGAGGGGTGAGAGAGGTCCTAGGGAGTTTTGGTACAAAATTACATTGCAAAAGCTCAAAATCCTCTTGAAATATCGCCTGGAAAGGATAGTGTTATGTATAAATTTATTATGAATGTATAAATTTACGACCTTGCACTTTGACCTTTTGACCTCAAAATAAATAGGGGTCTTCCTTAGGCCACAGGGAGTTGTTATGTAAAATTTCATTGCAAAATCTCAAAGGGTTCTCGAGATATCGCGCGGAAACGAAAGTGTTATAACAGACAAAATTTGCGAATTTATTACCTTGACCTTTGACCTCAAAATCAATAGGTTTCTTCTTCAGTCTGTTGGAAGTTGATATGCAAAATTTCATTGCTAAAGCTCAAAGGGTTCTCGAGATATCGTGTGGAAACGGAAGCTTTACAGACAGACAGAATGACGGACGGACGGACAGACCCAAATAATATCCCCCACTTTTCAAGCGGGGGACAAAAAGTAAAAACAAAACAATATGTTCAAGGGCCTTTACAGTCACCCGAGTTAAAACTGTAAAAGATTTAAGTTAAAAGTACAAATCATTCACAATTCTGAATACCGATTGCAAATTGGTCGATGTAAACAATAATTGAATAACAACAATTATGCAAAAAGGTGCAAAAGAAGTACAGCATATCCTGACTATCTTCCATACTGTCAAAAAATTAATCTTACCTGTAGTAGAAAAATGCCCCTCTTGTCCAACCATCAATTTGAGACTCCAAAGAATAGCGACTAGTTGGATTCATTTTTGGACCACAGTTTGTGACGCATCTTTAAATATTTAAAAATAATAATCAAAATGTGTAATTCAATACATATTTCTCTTGGTATTGCTCTGTAATCGAAAAAATAAAGCTCAACTCTTACTTTATTTTAATAATGGGAGGATTTCCCATCGTTATGAACATGACTAAATAGTCTTCGGCTTGTCTGTTGTCCTTTCGCACGATAAGTTTTATTTCAACGTAGTCTAATTCATACATTTCCCCAGTATAAATGATAACCTCACCGTCAGATGCATTAGGCATTTTTCCTGCCAAAAAATTAGAACATCTTTTTATATCTTATAGCCTATCTAAAATATGTAATTATATCTTTGAGTTCCAAATATGCTGAACATAGGGATATACAAGAACAATTGTCCAAAAAAGATTTTTAAAAATAAACAGTTTAATTTGTTCAACGGTTAATTTCAATAACTGCATTCGTACCTGGTGAATTAAGCATATCGATCTTTGAACAACCTCTATCAGCATCATCTTGGTATGTGCAATTATGGGTAAAGGACGAGATTGGATTATAATCTGCGTCAAACGTTGGCCAATTTTCACACAACCTTCTGCATATCCAAATGAACTCCATCCCGTTTTTGTCTTCTGGTGCTACATCAGGGTCAAAAGTTTCTGTGAAACCATCAAGAACTAAAGGGGTCTCACTACCCCATTGTGTTTGTATAAAGTCTCCACCAGCAATAGACACTTTCAATGGCGTAGCCACTATTCTTAGTTTAACAGAATCGATAGAAAACATTCCCATCAATTCGTTCATGCTGACGTTCAACTCAAATCTGTATAGACCATAATCAAGGATACGTGGTTCCAACTGCAGATACCTAGCTCCAATGGAATACACATCAGCACCTCCAAGCTCTGTAATCTGAGTTTCGTTTCCATAAGTTTCATCAATTTTGAAAACCGACCAGGAATAGTAAGCAACTTTAGTCGATGTACAGTTAATGATCACATCGGAATATACAATCAGATTCTCAGATTTTAGATTTGTTCTCATTTCAGGAAAAACAGAATCACATGCAGGCGGCTGACAGATGTTGGGGGCTGTCAAGTTGACATAAGGCCACCAACAAGGACCCTTCGTTACACCTGTGGTATATATCACACTGGTATGGGAAACGTAGTTTTTACATTCCAGCGTTGCATCGTAGGCACCTTCAAACATAAATGCATTGTGTATTGTCATGTTAAAGTTGTTGGGATTCGCCAGTTTATTGGCATACCATGGATCAGAGGGACGAGAAATAAATTCTTTATTTGGATCGTTCCAGTACCAACTCCATTCAGGAACCAAAGCACAAAAGCCTGAATCGCCAAACATTAAATACCGACTTGGTTCAGATGTGTCATCCTTAAAGTCGAAAAAATAACAGGCGTCAGATCCAATGGTACCCGGAAACATCTGGTACTCAAATGTTGTGTTCTTCGACCGAGGGTCGTCAGTAGATATTGATATATTAAAGCAACCCCTCTGAATATGAATTGTTGATCCTGTATTGGCGTGTCTACCCACAAATTTATTTGTTGCGTTTAAAATAATGTGATATGTAGTATCATTAGGGTATTCATGAAAGGTGTTTTGATTGTAGTATATAGATTCTAAAGCTGAACCATCTCCATATTCCCAGTGGTACGTAACATGGGATCCTCTATCATGTGAAGCAACAAAAAGAACTTGATGTTCCAGAGCAAAATAGTTGTTATTAGGACCGCCCCCTATCTTGGAAACACCAATGTCTGGGTTGTAATCGTAAACTGTTACACGTAGGTTGACAATCGCTTCATAAAGATCATGTAAACATGTGAAATTGACATTACTAACTAGATTCCATACATTTACAATAACTGTGTAGTTACCACCTTTTAAATAAAAATGCTGGAAACGGAATACAAGAGATTTTCCACCACCGTAATTATCAGCTACAAATGTTTCTGGTAGAGGCTGTACTGGTGTTTCTGTCCCATCACCGTAGTCAATCGTATAAGATGCATTTGTAGGTCTCTCCTGAGTATTGTCGAAGAGGAATTCAAAACTCACACTTGTATTGTATGTTGGGTAGGTGGGAGGGCCTATATCATTTGAACAAACCAGACATTTGACCTCAAACCCTGATACAGGAATTTGCACGTAAATGGGTCCCAAAGAAGAAGATGTGTATTCTGTGCTGACTGTGTTATTCCCTATTGCATTTGCATAAAAAACACCAACAGTATCAAAATAATGCGATACTGACATTGGGTTTGTTCTGTTGCATGGGCTAACATAATTAGGCGATCCATCACCAACATTGATTGTACATTCTGCTCGAGAACCCCATGACATGCTAACAACAAGGTCTGAATTAGTTCTAATGGGAACATACACAACACTTGGTGTAAAATCTAGATTGTAGATAGGTTCATCAACGTCAAGAATCAATGGAAAAAATTTAAAATCCACCAAATTTGAGATATTTATCGCAACATCGTATGTTCCATGCTTTGTGTAGTCATGAAAGAAAATTATTTCAAAGAAACCTTCCATACGGTCTGGTGTGGTAATAATCATGGAAGTTGTGAACTGTGTTGTTACAGAAGTGTTGCAAAGAAGTTGGTATTCTTCTTCCGTTATCGTAGATGGACTCGTTACATTTGTGCTATTGTTTCCATCAAAATCGGATGTATTTAAAGATTGTTGAAGTAAATCTAAGAGAGCAGCACAATCCGGCCCTGTCATAGGTTCCTCTGTTGGTAAAGGCGTTGTACTTGGGGTTGGAGGTTCCTCAAAGAGATCTGTTGCCGTGTTACTATCATTAAAGTCTACATAATAGCTTGCATCCGTTGCGAGAGGAACACCACCTAGGAAAGTTAACACAAACTTCACAGGGACGACACCGACTGGTTCTAGTTTTACTGGAGTACTCATAAAAACCTCGACATTTTTCACGGGATACTGTACAAATACATTATGAATGCTACTGTGATAATCAACGGGATTCACAACTGAGAAATTAACACCATATATTCCCGGTGCAGTAAATATATGTGAAAAATTGAACCGTTGAGGGCTAACAATCAAGTCCATGTATAGGGACTCAAGAGGTGAACCATCTGCATACAGAATGGACGAATTAAACCGAGAGCAATAGTCCATTCCGATATCAAACGTCGTATTCTCACCCACAGGTACGTAGGGTCTGTCATTAATTACCGACAAATTTGTGATAAGAAAGTCTATCCAAACCCCCCTTTCAAATGAATGGGTAGGGCTGACAAGGTTCGTAATATTTGCTTCAATTATGTAATACCCTGTCCAGTTGTAGTTGACTGTGTTAATTATAGCCTCACCAGAATTCAATGCCCAATCAAAATACGACGTATTCAGAAGAGATCCATTCATCGAGACCTCCATATCTATATGAGTACCAGCGTCAGTTAACATTGGAACTGCCCTAGATGTACCAAAGGGTATAGGGTCAGTCTCATTGATAAAGAAACCAGAAATAGGAATCTGTACCGGTAGATTTAATACAACAGTGCTGTTTCCTACGAGGTTATATGCCGTTATCGTGAACGTGTACCAGTCTGGGTCTGTATAATAGTATGAAACAAAGCCTTCCATTCCTGAAAAGCAGTACATTACTTTAAGTAGATGCCTATTGACAATCATACATATTTGCAAAAATAATTGGTCGAAGACAAAATAATTTTATGTATACTAGATAAAACAATATTATATCATTACTTTCCTTTTAAAAAAGGAGCAATCTCTTTTCAATACTTACATTTTAACTACAAATATATCTTTTAATTCCTTCAAAATCCTAATCCTCCTACTTTTTTATCTGATGTAATTAAAATTCTATCCAAAAACTCAACGATGCATAAAACGCAAATCAAATGGTGTAAGTCCATGTGGTACTGAGTGAAATATCCCCTTACCTGTAGATGTCCCATTACATGTAGTTGTGCAGTTTAGATTACCATAGACAATGCTACAAGAATCGTTCAAATTCGCCTCATCACAAAGATACCCATGGAACGGATAGCTGTAGACAAACGTTACACCGTCTCCCATTGATAGATGATAGCTAACATTAGTACCTGGACAAAAACAAATCCAGTAAGCTCAATAATGGTGATTTACGACTAAGATCTTTATATTTTCATCAGAATTGTTATACCTTGAGTTATATTCCAAAGGACTTTGGTATCTTCTGTAAACACGGTAGCAATGCTTTCAGCTTCAGTCGTAAAATTCAGTATTTCATCTTGAATTGTTATCACAAACTAAAACAAATGAAATTCATTGATGATATTTATTCATATTCAGTTTTAATTCTAATATCTAGTATAAAGCTGTATCAACGCTCATGCAGCAAATGTTTTCTTTGGTCCATTTTGGCAGTGCTTTCAATCATTATTGTTCAAATAAACTATGAGCATGATCATTGTTCGTTATTTTTACACTTCATACTTAACAATTACTCACTGAATTGCTGTACATATACCCAAACTAGAACCTACTTAACAATTACTCACTGAATTGCTGTACATATACCCAAACTAGAAACTCTTTACTCACTTTTGTATACGTAATAGATCCAGGTACTTTTCAGGTAAACATGACAAAACTATGTTAATATTTTTACTCACCATTTTGTTGACGCTGCTGACTTTGTTTTCTGCAGTCATTATGATTGTGTAGACACCTGCATCTGTCCAGGTATAGTTCATGGTCCTATCGGTAGAGTTCATTGTGTCACCTGTTCCAAACTTCCAGGTGTAAAGAACTTTGGTCCCAGTATGGGGAGGAATCTTCAATTCTATCGTTTCATTCGTTGCGCCTACATGATAATGTTAAATTCGATGATTTTCACTGATAGGATATATAAAATTGTATCGCTTCCTTTTTACTTAGTATTACAGTGAAGTAACTTTAACTCCGTTTTATTATGGATCATTAACGGGTCAATATTTAAAAAAAAAAATCAGTGAAACTTGCTACTTGTGAGGGATCCATGTCTGGCTTCTGACTTACATGTATCAAAATATTGAAGCATATGCATAAATGTTAGCTATCGATATGCGAGCCTTTTAAAAGATTGATTGTATATTGTTTTACGTCCCCCTCGTGAGTTTTTCACTCATATGGAGACGCCACCAGTTGCGGTTGGAGAGCTGCAAATTTTGTCCTATTCTCGGCACTCAGGGCCATTGAGTAGTGAGGGATCTTACTCCTGCCAGTACTTACTGCGACACGGGACCTCGGTTTATACGGATTCATCCAAAGGACTGGTCTCCACGTCCCTTAGTAGGATTCGAACCAGCGACGTAAGGATCAACTCCTTACTTCGTGACTCTAGAGCAGACACTCTAACCACTGTGCCACGCGGGAGACCATTTTAAAAGAACTCATCGTATCAAAAGCTCTTTGTATGAGAATTCATAGCTTAAAGTCAAGGAAATTAGGTTATACATATACTATGTGATATCAGATATTCTAAACTAGGGTTAATATCAGAGAGCATTATGTAATCTAAGTAAATTTTAATGATTCAACATAATTTTAAATTTCCAGAATAATACATGTACTTGCCTACTGCAGGGGCGTCAATATCAACACCAGAAATAACAATTTGAAGTTCAATTTCTCGAACATATGTAACTGGAGGCTGAGTTACAGCATTTGATGCCATTATAGTTATGTTCTTGTAGTCAGCCATGACCCCCGCGTAGGTATGTCTGAATTTTGCACGTACAGGTGTGGCAAAATATGTCCGCACAGCATGTCTAGCTGAAATCGTGTTGACACCTGTGCTGGATATTGAGTACCCATTCGTAGCACGGGATTCCCAATCTCCCCCGACGCTCCAGTAAAATTCTTTATAGTTATCAAGAGGGTCTAAAAGTTCAAATTGGCCACTTTCTTCTTTAATAGCTATGACGTCAGCAGGATCCATAATGAAGAGTTTGTCGTCTGGAACAGTGTAAAAGTTTCTTCCAGTGCTTATGGTGAATGTAAACTCGTGAACGAGGTCAAACGTCTGAATTGGCATCTGTGAAAAGTCTGAGACAGGCGGTTTCTCCACTACGGTTCCCGTTGCCATGTTAACACACTTTCCAAGTGCTAGACTGTAGATTGTCCCTGTTCCACATTTGGTCTGCCAGTAAGATCCACGTGGTTGGTTGTAGCAGGATTCGTTTACAGATATGCAAGAGTAACTCTTATGACAGAACGTTTGTGTTAGGTCCGGTCCACATGAGGGTCGGTATACCTAGGTCAAAAAAGAATTTTATTTACATTTTAAGGGCTTTGACGTTTGATGCCGGGAATCTATATGGACTTTTTTCCGCTTTTTTTCTTAAATAAAAAATTAAAAACAAAATGTAATTATAATGAAAATATTTTGTGACAAATCCCTTTGTAGTTAGACATTATAATTGATGCGAAAAATTTGTTTTGGTATCTAAAGTTATTGTTTTACATTTATTTTGTTAAACGATTTAAAGTATACACATGTATATACATGTTTAAAAATAATTTCATGTTGAAAGTATTAACTTGTACTTTATCCCTTTGTTAAACAAGAAATAAGCGATACGGACGAGTTGTTTTTCGTACTTATACATTATTTATTTGTTATTTTACAGTAACTGTTATATCTTACTTAACAAAGTAAAAGTATATTAAAAATATATAATCTATTTAATGATGAAAATAATTTTGGCCTTACAACTGGCCATAATATATACATGTACTACTTTCTCATATCACCGTGAGTTCCATTGTAGAGCGGTATTTTCCAAAAATAGCATTTCCGGTTTTCCGCATTTTTAGTGCCAACTTTAGTTACTTGTAGTTAAGCTATGTAACAGCAATGTTAAGGCTGTACAACTCTAGGGTTCCTAGAAATGGAGGATGACCTTTACCACGACAAACAGTATACAAAATATCCAACAAGCGAATTTTCCTCTTTAAACAACCGATTTTAAACTTGTATGGCAGAAATACAAGGGCAAAAATCTTTCAACTGTATGACCTAAAATTACGAATCAAAGGATTGATTGATTATATTATTGTTTACCGCAATATTTCAGCCATATTTCGGCTCAAATAAAGTCGGAAGAAAAATTGTGTTATCTTCCCCTAATTGCTCAGTATGACAAGTTAATTTGGTTAAATAACGAAGGAATTCAGTCCTGTTTACCTTCAATATGGCGACCAACGGGATATAGCTCTTGCTTAAATTGTGCCCATCGAAAACTATCTGTAACATCACAAGGCAAGCCCTATCTTGGAACCCTCCAAGAAAAACATAGGAGTGGTAGGCCAAAGATCTAGAATACTTGGCGGAGAGATTTGTTGGCAGACGTCAAAATAATGGACAAGAACTGTAAAGAGATAGAAAGCATTGTCCAGGAAAGAGGGGCCTGGAGGAATCTTTCCAACGGCTTATGCCCAGAAAGAGGTGACTTGCAAGTAGTGAATATACTGAAGATCGTCTGCACGCAAGTTGTTAAACCAAGTCAGAAACTGTGGTGTTTCTTTATTTTGTTTTTAAATAAGAAGTAGTTATTTCATTTAATAAGGTTTTTTTTTAAATATTCGGATTTATAAGTAGAGTATAATCAAAATTAAAAATTCAATACATGTACATGAATTGTGAGTCTGTTCCTGGTTGTTGACATAACCGTATATGGAACAGTGCTCTTGGATGCATTTTAGTTAAAATATGGGAAAAATTAGTAATGGTCTAAAAATGGTTTTAATGAAACAAAAAAAAAAGTTGCAATACGACAGAAATAATCTGGAAAAAGCCCACAAAGCTGTCATTTCTGTCGATGTAGAATGTAAATAGAGTTGCTAATGTTTAAAAGATCTTTGAATTAACTGTACAGGACATAACAAGAACAAAAGGAAATGTAATATTAACATCAAAAGTGGGCAAAGAACACCTGTTTACTGAAACGTGAAAAAAAGGGGAAAATTTTGTCGACCATTTAACATACATGGCTGAGATAGGTTAAGGATACACAAAAAAAGCATTCATTTCATGGCAAAAGAGTATGCTGTTTCATTGAAAAAGAAACTGAATACATGTAACAACAAAATTACAAAATTCTTTCAAGCTTAGCAATAATTGGCTTTACCATTTTATGAGCAGATAGATGGCCCCAACCTGAACTCATTAAGCCCCAGAAGCTTTCTGTACACAGGGCAGAGATCACATCAAAAGAAAAAAAAATTTAAAAACCTTGAAGAGCTTTCTGAAAATATGACTACAAACAATGTATTAAACATGTACTAGTCAAATCGAAATTTTAAAATAGAAGAAACAGCTGTATTACCACAAATCATGTGTCACCTAAAATAGTTTGTAACAAAACACTAACGGAAGTATTTTACATCTCCATGGTCATGCACAATTACAATTATTGCTGCAAGAAATGATGTAAGAAATCACATTCCCCCGTATTATGTATTACCAGGCAAGCAATCGATGTCTGCCTTTCTCGAGGGAGTTGACCATGAGCATGCTGTGAAAGTGGTTGGTCAAATGGTGCATGATGCAGGCATTACAGATAATCCAAATCAGGAACCAACTATGATGGCCACAAATCACAAATACGACTAACTATGACGAATTGGGCCGGCCAAAGGAATGTTATTTTATTTTTCCTTCTATCCCATAACAGTCAGACTACCCAGCCAATAGATAAAGCTTTATTCGGTCCACTGAAAAAGATGTATTATAGAGAATGTTCGACCTACATGTATGTGTGACAAAATCCTGGAGCCAACATTACTAAATATGAGATTAAAAAAATTAAGCAACAGCCAAAGGCAATGTCTCCATATTATCTTGTTTTCTCCTTCAGGAAAACTGGAATATTCCTTCTGCTACCAGACATTTTTGAAGGAACACAAGGGACAACAGCATTTGCAATCATATATGCCAATGATTTATATGTAATGCAACCGACTCTGACAGTAGACACAAAACTAATGGGTGAGGGAGCTGCACAACCAATCGCAAATATTGAACAGAAGCCGTATATGGAATTTATATTTAAGTTTTGGAAACATCTCAAAATAAAAAGCAAAAATAAGAAAAAGAAAAAAAAACATTTCAAAAGGCAAAGCACTAAATAAGACAATAAGGAAAAACTCCAGCAACTTCAAATTATTTGAGGCCCAAAGCAGGAACATCTGGCATTCAAAGCAAAACATCCGGCCCAATACATGTACATGATACTTAAGATGATGACAATTTTACTGATGACGATGAAGTACGTTGCATTTACAACAAATGACAACCAACGGTACTTTCTCACATGGCAGGAATCAGTTTTGAGAGTTAGGGACAATGACATTTGTGGACGGACCCATCTTGAATTTTGTTCTGAGAAAAAGTTCTCCATAGAGGAAGTGAATGAAATCCGAATCAAAAACAATTTTAATGAGATATACATGTACATATCAAATTTATTTTATTAACAGTTTATGCAATATTTTTAACAGTTTACATATTTTTAAAATAAATATTTAAGTCCGTCGGATGGGACGTTAAATGGTGCCCCGTGTCATGGATAAAAACCCCCTTGGCACGTAAAAGATCGTTTCTCTGGAGTTCGAAAAAGAGTAGGCTCACTGGGGGCCGCCAGAGAAACCAAAAACTTTCAAAAACCGATTTAAACTAATGGTCCGCCGAAACATGGCTGAAAAAGTGCCGACTCGGCGTTAAACAATATTCAATCAATCAATCAATCAATCAATCAAGCCCGTTTAATAAAAACATTAAATAATTACTGGTGTTTATCTCAAGTTAATAATCCACATTTATATTTTTATCAAATATACCTGTCAGTGAATCTCACTTCTCCATCTCTACATACAAGTATTATGGATTTTACATGTACATTAGTTTTGTAAGAAATAAATGACACGATCTCTGATCATACACTATACACGTACCTGCACAATGACATCCCCAGCAGTAGTTGCCGTATAATCTAGACCCACCAGAGTAGCGTTCGTCTTGACAATTGTATCTGGGTACAAGTATAAATTGTTGCCCGGATGTGTGACGCTAGAAATAGTACCATCTGCATGACCCGTCGAAAATTCTTTACATTCTACAATACAGAGACTGATTCTTACGGCAAAGTACATATTCAGACTTTAATTCACTTTCTTCTTTCTGTTTTTCTCTCTTACACGGACTGTTCACTTTTTCTCAAAATAGACCTCTATATATCTTTTCGTAAAACAAATGTCAGAAATATATTCAGAGATGCTTCAATCTTCTTGCAGATAATATTTCAAGGGAAAAATGATTAAATATATCCTCAAACCTTGAACGTTGAGTGAAAATGTTGATCCATCGCCCATGTCTACGTTAACTGATATAGGGCTGCCAACACCAATTCGTAGGAAGCAATCAAATCGAACATTGCCAATAGCGTAATCCGGACAGTCCAAACTTACCAGTTTGACTCTGGCTTCCACCTTTTAAATAAAATAGATAAAGACATTCCTACAAGTGTTAATGAATTTCAAATAGTATAATATTGCCAAGATGTTGGCTTGCACAAAATGTAAAATAAAGTTACCTTAAATGCTTGAGTTGCATCCAATGTTTTTGACCCGGTGTCGCTGATTGTGGCCTTGATTTGCAGTGGTCTTGACTTTCTCGGAATAATTGGAACGGATAAAGTAGTGACGGGCCCTAAGTCGGGTCCATTGTCTGATGTTACAGCGACAATGGATTGTATGTCACCATTGGTCAAGTTAAAGTAGATATTCTGAGATACAAACGTCTCCAAAAGCATATCTAATGCAAAGAAAGGACAATGTTTGGGTGACAAACTTGTATTCTCAATAAAATTATCAAAGCATAAAGAATTGAGTTGGAAAGGAGTTGGGGGTATTTCAAGAGAAGTAGACTAAACAGAACCTCTCTTTTGCTATTTGTTATAAGGAATTCTATGCGTTGCAAGGATTTTATCCTCTTTAGACACCGGCATTTATGCATTTAATTTTATGTAAATTTTTGAATACAAATATAAACAAAGGGAGCGACTTGTATACAAAAAAGGAGAAAGTTTTTAAATTCATTTTACATCGTTTATAAAGTAATATAACTTCAATGAAATAAATATTTCTATTTTTAAAAAAAAAAAATAGATTACGACTTCAACAAAATGTATCTCAAAATTTATGTATATAATCTCCATTGACAGTCATTAAATTATCCTATTTTAAATATCTCTTGGCCTCTGTAAAACGAATTTAAGAAAAATTTTTAAAATATTATAATACAAATCATATCTTGATACTAATAAACTTTAAGTTAATTCTTTTTCTTTAATTATTTAAGCGTTTCTATCTATTTACATTTCCAGTATTTCACAACTTATTTTGTATTGTGTAACTCAATGAATGTTTTCAAAAGGTGTATTAGGGCTAAGCACATCGACCATACAGCATATTAGGGCAGTCAATAAGACAATAAAAATTAATCTTTAGAAAGCGAACAAATAGAATTGTATAAATAAATACTTTGAGAAATAAGAAATATCAATATTTTTTCACAAAGTTAAATTTTTAATGTGAAATCAATCAATTTTCGGCTAAGTTTGTGTATTGAAATTAATATTGATTAGAACTTTGGTTCTTTAGAATATTTAAATGAAAACAAATGCCGACTTCATTTCTTTCCAAGTCAAATAATGTAACTTCATATAAGTAAATAAATGTTTTTTGAAGTGAAATGACAATATAGGCCAAAGAAAATTTGAAACAATGTTCATGCGAGCGTAGGGTTTCCTGCGTTGTAGGAGACGGGATCAAATATTACATTTGCCGAACATTTCCTTCATTTGTAAGAAGTTGTTACGAAAATCGATTTTGATCAACGATTAATAAGAACAATTGTAGACAGAACATATATTTTTTTCAAAAAATATATTGTAAGCTTGGAAAAAATATATAATAAATAATAAAAAGCAAAAAAACAAAACAACAACAACAAACAAACAGAACAAAAAAAGAGCTTTATATCAAATTGAGTGGAAATTCATATAATTGTTTTTCCTCATGGTCATACCTCCAGGGAATATCCTAAAACCATTCAGAACCACTGGGGTGGTATACACATTAACATAAGGTGGTTCTGCGTCCGTTCCACATTTCTGACTGGTGTCGCCGGCGCAGTTCTCTACACAGGCACTTTCAGACGCCTGAGGCTGTGTCAACGCCGTGCCACAGAAACATATTTTGCCGGCCGTAAGACCCGCGAGGGGATGCCCTTTCTTCGAACAGGAGTCCTCACATTGCACAGGGGTTAAGGAAGCTGGTACGTAGTTCCCGGGGTTTATTGCTAGCTGCCTAGTAGTTGGGGTTTCCGGAAAGCAGCCAGAGTATGCTACAATTCAAATATTTAATTAAAACTTCGTATTTTTAACTTAGTGGATTGAATTATACTGATATCTGATAAAATAGTTGTTTTTTCCCTAATCAAAATAACAATGATTACTAAAAAAATTAACCAAAAGATAAATAATTTAAGGGAATAATCTTACCTGTCTCGATTTCGTATGGGGATAAAAGTAGCAATACCACTTGAATTATCTGTTAAAATAAATTTGTATTTATTTCATGTACTAAATAATTTTAAAACTTGTTCAATTAGTTTTAGAGTGATTCAAATGATTAAAGATTTTTTTTTTAAATTTCAATAGGGATCAAGCACCGATAAAATAAGTGGCTACAAAATTTAAAAAATGATGGAAAATACACGGTAACTGTAACTGATGCATCCAAGATTCCATATGGCAACGGACTGATTTCGTCACATTTAGACTGAGTTTTATTATTTAAAAATAATGCTTTAAGGACAGATGATACAAACAAAAATGGATGCCTGAGTGAATTGGTATATATTTTCTGACCTTATTTCATTGCAAATGATGCAAATAATAAATTTTTAGAATATGAAGAAATTGTAAACCTTCTGTGATGTTCAAAAGTTTGCCCGTCTGAAACCATCCTTATTGATCTATACAAATACATTTTTCACTTTTAATTCCATTTTTGTCCAAATTTGAACAAAAAGTTAAAAACTACGCGGTAATAGTTATTCATTTTATTCATTTAAACATGACCCAAGTTGTTATTTTCAAATTCTTTGACAAAAGTTTGTTTGTATCATCTGTCCTTAAAAAATAATAAATTACTTTTATTTTTCAGTACAGAGTACGTTACACTAACCTTTTTTTCTACCTCTTTGTGTTTGTTAGAAAACTTACCATTTCTAATGTGTCTTTTCCTCTGTCATGATCTTTCTTCTTCGATCCCCTCTCAGGAACAGCCTGAGTTTTAAACTACTTTAAATACTATTTAGAGCATGCGCATTGTTTTATATCGAGCATTTTTTTGTTTCGTTTTATTGAGCATTTTCTTTGTAATTATACTTCTTGCACTGTTGGTACGGTGGAATAGGTTTTAACTCAATCGTTCGCATTTTTTTTTTTTGTTCAAATAATTTGATATTGAAATTGATTGACAATAGATTGTTAGATTTTGTTTCATAAACGAGCTGTACATTTGAAAGTTTTATTTTTTTGTGTTGACAAGCAACAGTTACACTGCCCCTCCTATTTTTGAAATTATTTAAAACCATCTTTTCCTTCTATTATATTCAATACCAATTTTTTCCTAAGGGGAGTTTTGGGAAAATGTACAATTTTTCTGAATACTTATGAACATGCTACAAAATAGCCATTTGTTCCCTGATTGTAATGACGCTTAAGAGAATAAGTTAATCAAAATTGTCGAAAATTGGAGAAAATGTGAATAAGTCCTAAAATTTCTATTTGCTTCCTTCTTTTAAACAATAACCTATGGAGAGAACGATCAAAGACATTGAAGCCTGCTGTTCAACCCGCTTCAGTTATTTGAATAAATTACGAGTAAACTATTTACACTAAACACATTAAAATAACAGTAAAATGGCGGCGTCGTTCGTATTAACATTTCCGATTCAAAAGTAGAGTGGAAAATTCTGCCATGAAACACGGTCATATCGCATCCAATTTTATCAGAATAAATAGTTTTTCAAGTTTTGCAACTGTTTGTGTTATTTTCTGGATTATCTCTTTTAAATAAATAATTTATCGTCTGCATAGAAACGATGGCTCCTCATGGAAAAGAATTCACAACTGAGCAAAAAGAAATTATTATATTTCTATCAAATAACAGTTTTTCGAGCTACAAAATTCAACAGATGACAAATATTAACAGTAAAACTGTCCAGAAATTTTTGAAAAGGGTGAGACAGAGAGAGAGGAAGCATAGAAAACAAGCAGCGAAGTTGGAATAAGAAAAAGACTACGCCGAGGGACGACAGAATATTTTTCAGACGGCTAAAAGGAAACAGAAGACAGACGTTAAAGACTTAACAAGTAGATTTAACAATTTCACAGGATATAATGTGTCTGAAAGAACTATAAGAAGACGACTTTGTGAGGATGGCTATAAACGATGTGTGGTTTCCAATCGGATTTATTATTTACCATTTCTCGTGTGAACCGAGAGCGGCGGACAAGGTTTTGTCGGCAAAATTTGACATGGACTGTTCATAACTGGTCTAGGGTCATCTTCAGTGATGAAACTTAAATCATGCTGGTAACAATAATAAAGTGTACGTTTGGAGGAGGTCTGACGAGCGTTTAAGACCTGAATGTCTGGGTTAGTTTGGAGACCGGGAGCGCACCTGTCGTGTGTCCCTTATGTTTTGGGGGTGCATTTCATATCATGGAGCAGGGACTTTTAGTTACAGTTGATGTCAACATGGACACAAATAAATATATTTCCATTCTTGATGACAATTTATGACCGGTAGTAGCACAACACTTCCCAAACCCAGCCTTGATCTTCCAGGAAGACAACGCCCCATGTTATGTATCTGCTAGGGCCAATGCATGGAAGGCTAACAACAACGATATTAATATTTTGCCATGGCCTGCCCAGAGTCCAGATCTCAACATCATAGAAGACGTCTGAAAAACTTTAAAAATCCGTGTGCAAAGATGTTTGGGGGAAATTAAAAACGCTGATGATTTAAAACGTATAGTACAAGAAATATGGACAGCTCTACCTCTTAACTACATTCAGAGCTTGTATGCCAGCATACCTCGCAGAATCCATAATAGTGTAATACGTGCAAGTTGGCAAATTACGAAATACTAAGTGAAGAAGGTAAGTACTGTTCATAAGTTAAACAAAGAACATATTTTATTTTAGAGGCGTAGTTTGTTTACATCGACGACGCCGCCATTTTGCGAACTCATTCATGGCCAACTACTCTAATAGAGGTACCATTACAACCAATACCAATGGTGGATATCTATGTAATGCTCTGGGTTATGAGAGGGATTCTGAAAAAAAAATCAAAGGAAATTTTTGATGTTTAATGTTACAGTTTATTATTATGCAAAGCGAATAATTTTTATCGTTTTAAAGTATATGTATTTCATCTTTTTATTATCTGCTCGTTAAATATGTTTTTTTGTACCCCGGCACCTACTGCGACAAGGGACCGCGGTTTGATCGTTCCGTAGTAGGATTCGAACCCGAATGTCAATGTCAATACCTTATTCCGCAACTCCAGTACAAACGCTAATCACTGCGCCACGCGGGCCCGGGACGAATATGTTATTTTTAATAAAATACGAGAAGAAGAAATCTACTCCCAAAATGTCGAAGATAATGCATTCTACATTTATTAAATTGGTTGAATGTTTTACGTCTTATCCAAGTTCTCTTTTTCGAGACGTCATTATAAACCGATAAAAATTTATCGGCACTCAAGATCACTGAGCAGATCCTTATTGTGCAAACGCCTATGGTGACACAGGGCCTCGGTTTTCAAGATCTCATCCAAAGGATCCGCAACTTTCACTTCAAGTTCCAAGCGATCGGCGAAGGAACAGTTGCTATCTTTTCTTATCGAATTAGGTCAGTCGCGACCGAAGTTTAAATCCACGACCTTCCGATCATCAGGCGATCGCTCGACTCATGACAGTCTCCTAAAAAGCTATAAGGCAAAGATTGTAGTTTTTCAAGTACAAGTCAAATTTTACTCTTAAGGTCAAGATCAAAAGATAGAAACATGTTTGTTTTTTTTTTTTAAGTTCTTCAATTTCCAGAGTCAATGTTACCCTGGAGAAGATCTTGTAACAAAATACCTGTACAATACGAACGCCCTAGACTGTTAAAAAGTTACGGCCAATTTTTTTTTTGTTTTAAAGTCGTTCAAACTCTAATGTCAAGACAAAATATTTATAACCATGGAAAAGTTCTATCACAATAATAACATAACCCGGTATGTAAAACATATGTAACAGTAAATAAAATCCCCAACTCCACCTGTTCAACATTTATATCATGTAACTTTGAAACTTTTATTTAAATAAAGGCATCACATGAGCATAAGATTATGTGTAAGACCACATTTTGCTTCTTTTGATGTATGAAAATCATTGTATGTAATAAACTGTATTATTCGATACACTTTGCCAAGTTTAAAAAGATGCAACCAATTTTCTGGAAAATCATGCATACAAAGGAGCATTACTTTCAAATGTCTTCTTACGAGATGTTAATAAGTACTTATTATATGTCATTTTAGCTTTTTCATATTTCATCAACACGACAAATTATTTTTGTAATGGTATAATTTTAACAGTTTTGTGGTGGTTAATTTTAAATGTTCCAGACATTTTGAATGTATAATTGTACGATTACCAAATTACAAAGCAAATGAAAACACATCTGCAAAACTTAAGAAATTTATTAAAATATTTTTCTTATCTGAGTGGCAATATACATGTAACAAGTGTTAAATCATCAATACAAAAATTACACTGTAAAATCAACTCCAAAAAATCACAAAAAGGTTTGTTTTGCCCCGTATGGCAGCTATGGCGAAGGATGCAAGTCAATCTCCAAGGACAATGGATGCATAATGAGGTACCCAGAGAAGGGTTTTGTGAAAAAAAATACACCTGTGAAATAAGAAATATCTAGCACTTACCGACCAAAAGTGGCCAAGGATGTTACAAAACAGGTATACTAAATTTTATAGTTCTTTAATGTTATGGAACCCGTAAAATCAATCAGTAAATCATATTAAAGTTTACATAGTTTTTAATCTCTATGGCAAATTGTTTGTTCTTGTCTCGAACACATCAGCAGTTGACCAGAGTCAAAATTTTTGACGAATTCGAAGTGAAGAACATGATGCTCAAAGGATTAGGATTATTTCAAAAGTAATAAAATACTTCTAGATCTACATGAACTTTATGAATATCTTACTTAAAGAGCAAATTTTTGGGACAGACATTTTAAGTACGTACATGAGGCTCTGTCACACCAAGCTGCGTTCACACGGAGTCATTACGGCGTTGTTAAATTTTTAAAATCGCCGTGGAATCGCAGGAAAACTGCACAAATTTCTGTAAAATTTTCATAATATGAAGATGTCACGGCGTCCCTACGGCGACGGACGCGATCCTCCGGCGATCTCACGGCGTTCTACTGCGTTCCCAAGGAGATCTCTCGGCGATTGACTGCGCTTCCGCGGAGTTTTCACGGCGCGTTAGGAGTTTTCACCTCGTGTTCACGGCGTTCTCACTGCGCTGGCTGCGTTCACAATACGTTCGCAATGCGTTCTATACTCATTGATTTAAATTCTTAAGGAATGTAAAACATTTTTGTTTAAAGATTCAAGTTACACGATGAAAAAACTTCTAATCATGCCAAGAAATATTCTTATTAATCAAAAATGTTCTATTTACATAATTTAGTACTTAATTATAAATAGTTTTATGATTAAATTCCCTTTTTTAAATTTTATCGGTTCAGATGTGTTGTTAGATTTTCTTTGATTTTATTATGAATGTAAAAAAAAAAAATAAACACACTGAAAAGTTTTCTACAAAATTTAAGTGAAACAACAGAACAAGTTCTGATGTAATTTTCTCTTCCATTTTTGTTTTCACTCAAATGCTCCTAGTGCAACAAATACGTTGGAATAATTGCTGAACAAATATGATCCCATCGCTCTTGTTTTGTGAGCTGGCTGACAACGCCCTAACAACGCCGTGAAAGCGCATTGTGATCGCCAACGGACGCTGTAGAAACGCCATGGGAGCGCAATGATCGCAGTGACGACTCCGTGTTGTCGCCGTGTAATCGCAGTCCAAAAAATCACAAGACGATAAATCTCATTAGAAGCGCCGTAAAAACGCGATAGAAACGCAGTGACATCTCCAAGGACTCCGCGACATCTCCGTGAGGTCTCCGTGGAAGCACAGTCTACTATCACTGCGTTCGTGCCGCGATCATGTGCGTCTTCACGGCGCTCGTACGGAGCTTCCATTACGTTGTTGGAGATCTCACCGCGCTGCTACGGCGATCATACTACGTTTCTACGGCGTTCTTATCAGACCGCGATCACACGGCGCGTACTTTGTGCATGCCCAAAGTGATCGCCGTCCCCTGGCGTTCTAGGAGACCCTACGCGACACTAAGGCGTTCAGTGGAGATCTCGCCGCGTTGTCACGGCGCTGTAGGAGACTCCACTGCGATCACTTCGGCGTTTTGCATTTTTTGAGGACGCCGTGCAGTCGCCGTGAGGACGCAGCCCTGGTGTGACAGGGGTTTAATGAATAGATAAAAAGAAATGCACATTTCCTTGTCCGTATCACTATATTCTGTACTCGTGAGCTAACGAGGGAAATAAATGTATGAACCAATGGTGGAGAGAATGTAAAACGTGTTTAAAAACTTCTTACACTTTCCGGAAATATCACAGATAAACAGATTCAATAAGCATTAAAATGCGATGTTGCAAAAGTTATTCATGTACAAGACATTCATAATAAAACTATCATAATTAATATTAATTACTAAAACTTGTATTATATCTGTTTGATCTAAACTTATGTCGGTTACAGAACAAATTATAAATTTCCTGTCTATACTTTTCGTTGTAAATTCCGTAAATGACTGGGTTTACAAGATTGTTTAAATACACAGATTTTGTAACCACTTCAAATGCTGTTTCATTAAATGTTCCCTCTTTCAGAACTCCTTTTAATAGTTCAAATAATAAGAAAGGGAGATAACTAAGCACAAACACGGCAGTTATTGTAATAAATAAAACATTTGATTTAATGGGACTTGCTTTCTCTTTTAATGATTGTTTTCTCTTTCCATTATCTGTACAGTCTGTTATTGAACTCTTGGTACTTTTTGCCGAGTTTGCGAGGTTGACATCATGTTGCTGAGTGGAAGAGTTGTGAGTTTGATCTTGTGAATTAGTCCGAGTCTCATATTCCATATGATCGGAGGAGTTGTGACTTCTTGTTTGCTTATTTTCTGAATCAAATGATTCTCCTAAAGAAACTGATGAAATGCTGGTCTTCTTTGAGTTCACAGCGTGAAATTTGGAAGAATCAACAGAAGTACTGCGAGACATTTTGTGTCCATTTTGAATAGACATTGCCAAGGCATCTCCTATAATAGTATGTTTCCACTCGTATATTGCAATTGCAATTTTTATATACAAGACACCAAGAATTATAAACGTTGAAAGAAAAATCACAGCTAAGAACACATAATAAATAATTGGAAACTGTGTATTTTTCACCGAATCGTCATATGAACAGTCTTTTCCGTTCACACCCGGAAATATAGTAGGTATGGTTTTCGTTCCGAACACGAATAGAGCAGGTATGGACACCACGAACGATATGACAGTCACTAATAAAATCAACAGTCGGGTTTTCTTCTTCGTGTAACTTTTATAGGGAGGCCTTGTGATCTGAAGTCTGTCGAAAGCAATCAACACTAGAATTAAACCGGAAGTGATGTTAACAGCAAATGCCAGCGTGCGAGACATTTTGCATAATGTTCTTTCTCCATACAACATTGGAAAGCGTAGATCAAAGGCCTCAAATGGAATTGTGACGCAACAAGAAATCAAATCAAACACAGCCAACCAGGTAATAAAAATATTCTTGGAAGAATTGGGGCGTAGACACCATCCATATACATAAACCACAAGTCCATTTCCAACTGTTCCCACGACCATGCTAATTAGTAAGAAAATTATAGCAGGTTTATTCTTTTCGAACAGCTTTTCATTTAAGTGCCAGAGGATGTAGTCTGCGGGTAAAATCGCTAGTGTTCTGTTATTCGTTAAGTTCACATCCATCGGTATTTAAGACAATACCTGTAAAGAATAGAAAATAAACTAATTTGAATTAATCACTATATATGTGATTTAGGTGTGGTGAATTAAAATATTGTGAAAATAGCTCACGAATTTCCTTGATTTTAACTATACACTTGAAGTATTAATGGTTGTTAAAAACAGGGATTAAGTGTATTAATTTTACAAAGATATTTTTTGATAAACAAAATAAAAAATAATTTTAAGCGATTGAATACATGTATCTCATGATCTAAACATTGCCATAATATTTATATATTCCTCAATAAAATGACAAAATATCTACAACTTGAAAAGTTTCTCAAACTAATTCATGTATCTTGCAATTGTTATACTGCTGTCCTTTACTAATTAACAATTTTCAATTGCCAATATACATGACTAATTAAATTAGTCATGTACTCATTGGCAATTGAAAATTGTTAATTAGTGAAAGACACTGCTATAAGCATTCACTTAATCATATTTTATTATTGAAAATTTCTTTGCATGTATATGGTATTCGCAGCTAAGTTAAAACCTCCATAAACACATTTATTTTAAGGTCTACAAACATTCTCTAGATGCGAAAACAGTTTTGCCCGTCTGAAATTAATCCGAACTAAACTAAGCAGTTTATATTTACAATTCCGTAGGAATGAGAATCGATAGGATTTAAAACTCTGAAACCCAACTTTTATATCATTCTGGCTCATTTGAATTGTTAAAATACTAGTATCTATATCAGTGCTTTGTTAAGTGGTATTTCCTGAAGTCTATATTTATGCAGTACATGTATATACTACGTATCTTAGTATTTTATAAAATCTCTATAAATGGTCAAAATATTAAATATTTATTTTTTATTACATGGTATAAATATTTATTTATTTCTCAATATCGCCGCTTTAGTCTAAAACCGACTGCAATTAGTTTAAGTAGAGATTATCCCTCTTCATAGGTTACAAGAAAAATAACTCTTGTTATGAAATAAAATCCCTTTCTTGCCGCGTCTTGTATTTTGTCATTCAAAACCAAAAAAAAGAGTCTGAAGGGTTTCTTACGATTTTTATTTTAAGTTTTTAGTGCTTTCTGAACAAATGTGTATTTATCATGAACACGATATGCAAAACTGGTTTTAAACAATGAAAAAAATTGTGATTGCATCTTTTAACCGGAAAAAGAATATTATTTTTATAATCATCAAATAATTTTTTTTTCCTGTTGTCTCCGTTTTTTTCCACTCTCGTAGACAGGTGATGGCATTTTCTATCGCGTCATCAATTTTTAAAATCAATTTAAAACTAATATTTACATGTATAGCACATCATATAAAACTCGAGCAGGAAGTCTAAATTTCTGGAACCATTCGTGACTGGAGTTATGAGCTGAACATTTTGACATCTTTATTTTTGCTCCATGTCATTCTCTAACAAGATTAAGTTAACACATACACGTACAGGCATTGGAAACTTTGACGGGAAAGAAGACGGTATGGTTTTAGCTTTATCGTGCCCTAAAAATTTAATGCTTTCAAAAAGTTTTGAAATTGGCTTAAAAATTAGCCAAGTTTATGACTGTGATATATCAGAAAAGATTATGAAATAAAGGGCCACATCCTCTGGAAATATGACGTCATTAATTTGATCTATTTCTCTACTTTAAACAGAAAAAGCCTGAAAATGACTCATTTCAAGGGTAATTTTCCTTCAAAAAATTGTCCACAGCCGTCGCCCAGTTTACTTTTTGGATATGTTGTACAAAATTCAATGAAAATTCTTTTAAAAATATCTGAAAATCTTTGTGGGCGATGCCTGTGGACATACTTATTTGAAAGAAAATTCTACTGAAAATGGGTGTCTTCTGTCACTTTTTAAGAAAATACGGGAAAATGCACATGTTTATGACGTCACAATTAGCATTTATAAATGCATGTGTGAAAAATAATTTGTAGGATTTTTCTGTATGGAATTTCAATGATTCAGAAAACATGAATTTTCATGTTTTATTTAAGTTTCACTTTGAAAATCACAGGGCAAGATTTGTATTGAAATCATACCTTGCTCTTTACCAAAGCTGGAACGAGTCATTTTTAGTTCACCTGAGCCGAAGGCTCAAGTGAGCTTTTCTGATCAAAATTTGTCTGTCGTTGTTGTCGTCGTCGTAAACTTTTCATATTTTCATCTTCTAAACAGCCACTGAGCCAGTTTTAACCAACTTGCCACAAAGTATCCTTGAGTGAAGGGGATTGAAGTTTGTTCAAATGAAGGGCCACACCCTCTTTCAAGGGGAGATAATTATTAATTAGTGATAAAGTAATGGTATCTTTTAAAAATCTTCTCAAGAACCAGTGGGCCAGGAAAGATGAAACTCATGTAGAAGCATCCTCTTGTAGTGAAGGTTCACGTTTGTTCAAATCATGACCCCGAGGATAGGGTGGGACCACAATTGGATATAAAAGTTCAACATAGGAATACATACATATAGGGGAAATCTTTAATAATTTTCTTCTCAAGAACAGCAAAGCCATGATTGGACATAGTTATATGAAAACATCCTCTGGTAGTGAAGATTCAAGTTTGTTCAAACCATGACCCCTGGGCCATTATGAGTGATCAAAGTAGGATTTAATACATAAATAAATCTTTAAAATTCTTCTTGAGAACAGCAAAGCCGTGATTGTGAATAGTTATATGGAAGCATCCTCAGGTAGTGTGGATTCAAGTTTGTTCAAATCATGACCCACGGGTAGAGTGGGGCCAAAATGGGGTATCAGAGTTTTTCATAGGAATACATGGGAACAATCGTTAAAATTCTTCACGCCATGATTAATCATCAATTTAAAAGCATCATTAAAGTGAATCCTAACAATAAACAACAAAGTCATTATCATGTTACACATTAATTCAAAAGCATTCTTAGGAAGTTTGTTCAAATACCCCCTCCTACCTAAAACCCACCTTTATTAATATATTCGATCAGTGCTTACTATCTATTCAAGATATATTACTGTAGCCAGGGTCGACTCACACAAATTGTTCTTACAAAAATAGTTCCATCATGACAAGTAGATACAACATTATTGTTCATGATAAGAATAATGTTGTGTATGTCATACGTTAAAGAAACCAAAAATAATGTCAAAATATTTTTACAAAATCACTTTCCCCCGAAATGCAAATAAAAAATATCAATATTCCTACGCTCGCTCCCTCCTCAGTCTTTTTTAACATGTTTGATAGAGAATTTTTGACAGAAAAATTAAAAATTTAGTCAATTTCCTCTGCATTACCATACATTGACTTTTGTACCTGTATATTTTCTTTATAATAAAATATTATTTTTAAATTGATTTCAATTGTATTTAGAACAATTTTGTTCATGTTTACTTTATAAAATTTCCTTTCTGTTATCTGAAACCTGAGTAAACGTCATCCTTAAATAAAAAAAAATTAATCATACTGTGTGTGTGTGTTATTAAATGACGGAATTTTCAATTCCTGGCCGGATTCTGCTCGTGTGAAGACTGTGGAAAATGTAGGGAGTGTAATTATAAAATGTGTAGCGAAACTATTTTTAAACTGAAAACCGGGTTCGTGTTGAAGTGCAGCATATTAATTTATATAGAATTTGAATTATATAAGTAAGTTCCGTGACGAATACATTAGTATATTTCAGTAATTTTCAAAAAAAAAAGTTTTAAGTTTAGAATTTCCCGGCCCGGCCCTGATTTTCCTAACCCATTTTAAACACACTTTGTTGCAGATGCAAATGCTAGAACAAAATATAGTTCAACAGGGCTTGTATAATTTTTATTAATGAGAATTCGTATTCATATGATCTAATTAAGAAAAAAAGTTTTTGTCTGTCAGATCTTAACTTCTGTGCAAAACAAAACGTTTTTCTCCGAGCTTGCTAGATGCCTTTGACAACTCCATCGCACGTATGTAGACCAAGGCTAACTGGTCTTGCGGACACAGGTATGTGTACTGTTTGTTAGGAGACTGGGTGACCATAATGCTACGGACTCACGAAATTTACACCAGTTCCATAACTAGACAGTGCAGTTTTTTTTAACACTAAAAGTAATTAAACACAGTGACTGTTAAACATATTAAATCTAATAGTCGAATATCTTTGGATATGGGATAACCCATATCTATTCTTGTAATATATTTAAACTTTTCAAAACTAAACTGATTTTTGATTTTTCCTAGCTAGTTGCTCGGGTCAGCGATGTGCCCTCTGGGCCTCTTTATGTTTACTTTATGTAACTTTGGAAATTCGGATTTAAGCGGAGTTAGTATGTTGACCTACCTAGGAGCAATAGATAGTCAAGATATGTGTACATAAAATGCATACATTTAAAAATACACTTTTGTATCCTCAGTTTAAACACAAAAAGGAATACACGAAATACCGATGCTTTATAAAAAGACCATGGTGTCCACACATTCATAGTTTCGTTTTATTTAGCTCATGTAAATAAAATACCGACCGATTCTCTAAATACAATGTATAGTTATTGAACCGTAACAGAAGACAAACTTACAAAATAAAGTTAATACGTACCGTATAATCCTTCCTGACTTCCAACACACATAATGTGAAAACAAGTGAGTTTTATGTGATTCTTTTTATCCAAAACATTGTATCCACTGTGATAAAATGGTATCTAGGCTAATTGCAATCAACAACAGAACACATGGCTGTCTCTCACAGTGTCTTCCCTCAGTGTTTGCATTCCTTTGCCCGAAGTGAAACATATACAATTTAAATGTCACATAGACAAAGGAACAAAAATTTGTTACAGATAATTATCAAATCTTAACAAAATACGTGCAAATATTAGTTTACATCCTGGCAAACTGGTACTGTATTGCGTTTATTTCCGTGAATCACTCTGCGTTACATGTAGGTGGCTATCACAGAAACATGACCACTCGACTTTTGTAGCACTTCTGGTTCGGAAAAGGTCCTTAAAATCAAATGAAAGCATGCACAACTCTCAAATATTTCTAATTCCTATGATAGTGCCGGTTACAATACACTAGAAAGCACTCTATTTTGATTCCACTTAATTGAAACTCTTAAGTTATCAGTCAAATATAATTCTTGTAGAAAAACGAGTATATTTCAAGTTAAATTCCTCTTTTATGTCATATTTATTCACTAGTATTTCAAAGGGACATTTAAACGTCAACCCTTTTCAAAGCTTTGTGAAAACTATGCTGATGACAAGATTTATAAGAGTATCCCCCACAGTTTACTTTATATACATGCTTGTATCACTGAAATACATGTAAAATATGTAGCTGTTACGTCACACATATAAATGATATCACCTCTTTTGTGCAAAAAAAAAATTCTTAAAGTTTTCATGATTAAAGGTAGATGCAGATACAAACTTTATCAAAAAAATTGGAAATATTACTTTTTTATTAAGTCATGTTTAAATTAATGAAGTAAAAATGAACAAGTTTAAACGCATAGATTTTAATTTTTTTCATTCATGTTTCAGAATAAAATGGAATTTTAAGTGACAAAAATTTGTAAAGAATAATAAGGATGGTTATAGAAGGGTAGATTTTTGAACATATATACATATATATATCAATTCAGAAAAATAACAATTTCTAAATATCATTTGCGATAAAAATAGCTCCCAAAATATCTGTATGTATACCATTAAAATCTTTCTCTATTCACAAATTTTTCATGACTTCACACAAACCACGAGTTGTCTTTCTTCAAGTTACACTTTTCTTGCTAAATTTTGACAGCCGTTTACAATGTAGAAATCTTTTTGAATTGTTTGAATTATTTCTATAAATCTATACTTCATAGAAAGAATAAATTGTTAGTCAATGTGGCTGACAAAAAACTTTAATTATCTTAACTATGTTTATTCCTATTTCTCTTCTGTACAGCTTATAGTGCTGTCCTCTGCAAAGACTTAAATTTTTTAAATGACAATTAATTGTCATATACAAAGTTGAAGTGAAAATTCTATATTTTTGAAGAGGAAAATATCGTTCTAGATTTTTGTCAGTGTTTTTGTCAGTGAACTTATGAATTAAAAAAAAAATAAAATACACCATCCTAAGAAAGAAGGTGGATGAGCAAAGCGTGCGAAATGTCTTTAGTGCGTCAAACAGGACGTGAAAAATGAAATCTCAATTTTCAACTTAAAATGTACGGTTCAAATTGGCAAGAAGGTTACCAATCTGTTCTTAAGCTTACATACGTATATCGAATCATCAGAGCATTCTTATGATTGATCGTAACTTAAAGGTAGGAATATCACTCAAGTTAAATAAATAGATATTTGTCTAAACATTCTATTTTACTTTTCTTATTACTACTGGGAATATCACTTTATAATGGTCTTTTCAAGCGGGGGTTGATTATAAAAAAATTTCAAGGAATATACCTTTCATTGGCACTTTAGAACAGATTTATATAAACGCTAGGAAAATTTTCATTTGCTTAAAAATTGCATAAACCAAAAGATCGAAACATTATAAATTACAAAAAGCATTCACTGCTATGAAAACCATTATTATTTTATATCCAGTATTCTAATTATTTTATATTCAGTATTCTAATAAGCTAAACAGTTAAAAGTGTGAATTTGAATTAATATTTTTGCCATGTGATAATAATAATAATAATAATAATAAAACTTTATTTAAAGAAGGTAACCTGGTTAGTGCATGCACTATTCTTCCCCAGGGCCCTCTATATATATGTACATATATCAAATACAAAATATATACACTTCATCAAGATACAATTCATCATAATCACATACAATTAAGTACATGTTATATAGGTTTGAGAATTACAATCACTGAATTATGAATAGAGTGTTCAAATACAGACACATCTTAACAATAACAGTACAATATACGATATTGAACTCTTATTATGCTCAAATGATTGTTCGACAGCTGATAATGTAATTTTCCACATTACGCTTGAATGTTCGTAGAGAATGAGAGAATCTTATGTGTTGGGGAAGTTTATTCCACAGATGTACACCTGAATACTGAAAAGAGGTCTTGAATAAGTTTGTACGAAATTTTGGTAATCTAAGATCATAATTAGTTTCGGATCGCAGGTTATAAGAAGTTGAAGACTGAAATTCAACTAAATTACGAAGATATTCGGGAGTCATTCCACTGAAAATTTTGTATAATAATATGTATTTGTATAGATCAACTAGTTCATAAACTGTTAACCATCCAAGTTTCTCAAACAGTGGTTTAGAAGAAGAATCAGGACTTGCATCAAGGATAATCCTTGCTGCCCTTTTCTGTAATTTAAATAGTCTGTCCATGTCCTGCTTGGGGGCATTTCCCCAAACAGTCAAACAATAGTTAATAGATGGTAAAATATAAGCGTTGTAATAAAGTTTCCTGGTATGAAGAGGGAGAAATTTCTTAATCCTACGAAGCGTAAATAACTTATAATTAACCGTTTTACAAACTGAGTCAATATGATTTGCATACTGTAACTTATCATCAATATGTACACCAAGAATTTTTCCAGTTTCAACAATTTCAATTGTTTTGTCTGAGGCATAAAGTTGTAAATTTGGATTATCTAATTTTGATTTTCTTTGCTGTGTTCCCATTAACATACATTTTGTTTTATCTACATTTAAAACCATTTGATTTTGAGCACACCATTTTTCAATCTCACAAAGATCTGCATTTAGCGTATTTTCTAAACATCGTGCATTATGATTATTTGAATACAGAGTAACATCATCAGCAAACATATCAATATTTGAATTGTTTACATGTAATGGAAGGTCATTTATGTACAATAAAAATAAAAGAGGGCCCACTGTACACTGTACAAGTACAAAATAAAGAAAAAGAGAAGGAGATGTACGTCCGTTCGTCCTTTACCTACTGAGCATCGCCTGTTTATATTACATTACATGTGAGAAGTTTTTTATTCATGAAATATATGAAGATAACGAACAGTAGTCAAGCTCAGAAGTCCATTTAACAATACAAAATGGGAGCAGGGCAACATAATATCGTACAATGAAAATGGATCGAACAGCAGGCAAATATGGCCTATTTTAGTTCTCTCCATTTGAGTTCAAGGAACAAATGTAAAAATTGCACATATTTGCAGTTTCACAGAGACATGTATTTCAAACTAATTTTAAAGACTTACGGAGTAACAAGAGGAAGAAAAATGAGTGGAAAAACAGGGAAAGAAAACAATAAAAATTGATAAGAATGAAAGGAAAGAAAAAAAGTGGAAGGGAAAAAGGCTCAGAACCATATCTATTTGTGTATTTGTTCAATCGAAAGATCAAGATTGAAAAATATGCCTCACAATACATAAAGTAAATTTTCTAATTCTGAAATCTTTTAGTGGTGTTTTTAAAATAAAATTATGAACTAGGTCAAAGAACAACATATTTTCTCTAAGAGATTAGACAATCATAGCCAGATAGTGCAATACTGACATCTCTTGGTAAGTCTGGTGTCATGGTCATTCATATATGTTATATAAAAAGAGTTCCTGCCAAGATTATAACGATGACATTGAAAGGAAAAATAAATTGTGCATGTCTTCAAAGAAATTACCACAATTTAAAGCAGTGTGAGCTGCAACTTTTTTTTGAATTTTTGGTGCAAAAAAATTATAAATAACTATTTAACGACAGAAAAAATAACGTCAAAAAACTTCTGGTGCTCATATTTGCGATTGAAGAACAATTTATAATCTTTGATTGAATCAAAATTATATTACTGTCGTCTCGTACAATAATGATTTCTTATATAAAACTGTATATTGGATTGTATATAGAAGTCTTACTTCTGCTTTATTTTAGTCTAATTGATCGTAAAGACTTAAGTTACATACTTTATCATGATAACACATTTTGACAGCAAAATAAAATTTTCAAAAATGCAGCTCATATTGCATTAAGTATTTCCTTTCATGTTTTCCTCACCTACCACCCAATAAGATTTAAGATTTCATAAAACTTTTACAGAATATTTATTCTAAGAAGTTCAATTTTTGCAAGGTTTTGGGGTTTCGTTTAAACGGGTCAGTTTTATACTCTTATCTGAATCCCGTTGTCTTCCTCCCACAGAGAGATCGAAATCTGCAACGTAAGGTTAACCCCCAAACTAGGCGACCCTAGATCGAAACGACTGTCATATTGTAATCTTTAAATTTACCGGGTAAATACAAAGATTACAATTCATATGACAACTTCATTTTTAAATTAACTACCACCCTGTAAAATAAAAAAATAGAATATGATACGACCATCACATCTAGGCTAAGCAGGCGATATCTACATGTATCAATAGGTACATTGTAGTTCTTGTTTTATAAATGTTTAGAAGTTTTTAAACTCCTCATAGGCAATCAAATGGCATATATAAATAATATTTTATCAAAGAAGTTTACAAATTTATTATTATTATATTTTAGTTTCTGAAATATGTTCAGTGCACAACGTAATAGCTTGAAACATAAAAATCGTTGTCCTTATAATGTCACCGGTGCAGTGATAGAGCGTCTGCTCTGGAAGAGCGAAGTAAGGAGTTGATCCCACAGTAGGATTCGAACCTGCGACAGGTTCGAATCCTACTGTGGGAGGAGAAGACGGATCATTCGGATAAGACCGTTTTAACCGAGGTCCCGTGTCGCAGTAGGTGCTGGCAGGAAAAATATCCTTCACTGTTCAATGGCCTCGAGTGCCAAGTATAGGACAAAATTTGCAGCTCTCCATTGGTAAGTGGGGGAATCTCTCTCGATGAGTGAAAAATTCTCCAGAGGGACAATTTTAAGGCACCTCGTTATGATTTGGATCACTAGCAATGATTTGAACATATTTTATTATGTAAAATACATAATTGGATTGGGCAGCAGGCATAGCCTATATGAGCCCTCTCCAAAGGTACAAGGTTAATTAATACACATATAGTAACAGGTTTATATATGACCAATAAGTTGTATACAGACACAAATTTAAATAGAACATAGGGAAAAGAAAGATACATGAGTAAAGATAGAAAAGGAAAAAAAAACAACATATGAATACCGGTTTATAAATGTGGAAATGAATTGGAACGAAAAAATGAGAACTACAGCAATTTATAAACATACAATGAATGTGTATTTAACTTAAAACATTAACTGGAATAAGTATTACATAGTTACACTTCATTTATGAAACCTTTTGGTTTGTGATATATAATTGTGAACACAATCAAATAATTTCATATTTTTTGCATATGAAATACTACTATCACCAAATAATAAAAGATTAAGGGAAATAGGAATAGGATTTTGCAGGTCTATCCTAGATATACAGTGAAAAAGAGTGTTTCTTTGCTCAACATAACACGGGCATTCAAAGAAAAAATGATATGCATTTTCTATATGAAAATCACAATTTTCACATTTTGAGCTATCACTTATATAATCTTTCTGTAAATCAGCATTTAAACTACTAGCATTATTTCTTAGCTGACAATGAATAATATTTTGACTACGATTTCCATGATTAAAAAGTTTATTGGGTGTTCTATAATGAGTCTTTTTAATAGCATTAATGAAAGAAGATAGTGTTGGTAAACTCCTAATATGGTACAAACTATTCCATAATTTAATTGTAGATGGGAAATAACTATTCATATATGATGTGGTCATTTGATAAGAAAAGTAAGACCGTCATTGTTTCTTAATGGATATGTGGTTTGGGGTGGAATACAAGGTCTTAGAAGATCTTGAAGGTACTGTGGTGCTAACCCATACACAATTTTGTAAAATAATATTAATTTATGTACTTTCCTTCTGTCAGATAATGTATTATTTAACCCAATTCATCATATAAAAGTATACTTGATGAGTTCTCTCATTCCTCTAATAATTCTTGCAGCAGTAATTTGAACTTCTTCCAATAAAGAAGACTCCTTTTCTTTACAATTATCCCAGGCAACATCACCATATTCTAAAACTGGTCTAATAAATGACATATATATTTTTATTAGCGCGTCTACAAAATGTTTTAACATTCGTAGAATATTTAACCGTTTACATGCTTTTTCATAAGTAATTTGCGATGTGAGATTTCCAATTTGCATCACACTGAAAATTTAGTCCCAAATGTGTGTGATTTTCCGATGGCTCAATTAAGGGGCCATTTAAACCAAATTTAACATTGGGATGAGAAAAATGCTTTCTGGAAAAATTTACATTCACTGTTTTCTTGGGGTTAAAATCAACTTTCCATTGTTTTGACCACTGATCCAACTTTTCTAAATCATTTGTTAATGAGTTTGCAGCACTAACAATGTCATTATCAACAATAATGTAGAGTGAAGTATCATCAGCAAATAAGCGGACATTATTTGTTAAATTTGAAGAAATATCATTAATATATAATAAGAATAAAAAAGGACCTAGAACAGATCCTTGGGGGACACCTGCACTAATTGGTCTAAGAGTTGATGTATAACCATCAAGGACCACTCTTTGTCTTCTGTCTACTAAGTAGTTTTTGACCCAATTTAGGATTTGATCTGATATTCCAATTTCCTTTACTAGCAATCGCTATTTCCCAATTTTGTGGCGTTAATTTTTTTAGTTGTACCGTATATGGCTTCCAGTGTAACCTGGATATGTTTTACAGGTATTATAATATTTTCTGTTCAAAACTATAAACCGTATTATATACAGAATAGAATAATTTATTATTTGAAAAGAAACTACACATTTTTAACGGTTATATACAGAAGTTGACTTTTGCTGCTAGTTTATTGATAATTAACATGGCAAAATGCATTTCCCATTTGATATCTATTTAAAGTTCAACAATATTAAGTGAATAAACACCATGGAATTGAAAATTTAAAACATATCAATGTATGTATCAGAATCAAAAACATTATCAACAGACCATATGAAAATGAGATGAATTGAGAGAAAATTAATATTTGCACGATCCCGAAAAGCACCAGCAGGTGACGCCATTGAAGTCGGGAGGAGCGCCACAGAGTTTTATAATTCTTGTAGCATTGTGGTGTTTGGACAGCGTTAAGTGAGAGATAGAAGGAATAGATTGACAACAATGACAATCTAATATCAATTTCTTCAAACGTGTTAACAAAACCATGGAGCTCATTTACTACTTCACTTCTCATCAAAAGCCATCAATAACAAATTGTATGAACTTGTCAGAATCACCAATAAACAAATGCAGTCTCCCAATTATATTGTCAGCGGGTGGAGCAAAAGGAGTCTTAATTTTAGAGGTTTAAATCTACCAAAAGATAATAAATCATAGATGTTGTCCTTCATATATATATATATATATATATATATATATATATATATATATATATATATATATATATATATATATATATATATATACATGTATATATAGCATATTGGAGGAATTATTATAAGGTTTACACATCCAAACCTTGGAAAATAATGTCGAAAAGAATTCCTAATGATTCTTTATTATTGATGGTAATTGTTACGCAATTTGAAGTTCTCACCTGGAACCTGTTCAAAATGAAGTGTTAACTTTTATTCTACTGGGTCATAATATGTAATGTTCACACAAATGAACGATAACTGCTAGTAATCATATTTTAACACGGTTTCTTATAAGTCCTAAGGTCTCTTATTTAGGGGTTTATGACTATTCTTGGTATTTAACAAACATTGAAACACCTCCCCCCCAAAAAAAAAAAATCGAATGGTAAGAAAAATATATAATCTAATTGCTAAATGATATGTTGCAATGGTTATAGTCAGGATCACTTGGTTGCCGTGACTTTGCTTGCAGAAATCAAATTTCTATTGGCAAAACTCGAAATAAAATTGTCTTAATAATCAACTGTAAGAAAACAAAACGAATAAAGTTTCACTCAATGTCAATTTAAGCTAACCCAGTTGCTTCCGGTTTGTTCTCCGTTTGCTATTCAGAGTCATGAAGCATTACAAAAGGAGAGTGTTCCAGAGCCGACAGCGGAAGTCAAATAACGCAGTTTGTCCTTTGCATTTTATTTTCCAATAGACTAGAAATCAAAATGTTTACTCGTGAAAGCCCTCTCTAAATATCCCTCACGAAATGTTGTGCTTTTTATCAAGTTTGCCTAATGATTAATGGTTAATGTATATAGAGATGGGAAAACTTAATTGATCAACTGACAATGATTCAGAATGAAATGTCACTTACAGACATGTTCTTTAGTTGTACTTTTTTTCTCTTTCTCTTATCCAAGTAATTGATGTTATGGGTATATAAAATTCAGTCTTGGAAAGGTAAAATATACCAAATTCAGTTAATTGTTAAGACTTACTGAATTCTAATTTGAGTACAGACACTATCATTAACTCAAAATAGAGAAGTTCTCGATATTTTAAATTGATATGATTCGAATTCAGGCAAATGAAGAAAGGAAACAAAATAATTTCTTATAAAAATATCAATACCAATTTCCCCATTAAAAGTAAATCTTCTTTCTTTTATCCTGTTGGTATGGTCAGCGGAAGATATTTTCCAAAGCCTGACTTTTTCTAAAGAAAATGTCAACGTTCATTTAATATGTATGAATAATCCCGTTTCTCTTAATTAGACGAACAAAATAAAGTCGTGTTCACAGTGATTCCCCCCGGCTTTGGTCATCATTTTTGAGGTCCAAACAAACCAAGATAAAGCGTCCATATCTCGAGCCGAGATTCAAAACACATGTTCTGAAAGCCACAGAGACAATGACAGCCGCATAAATTCAATCACACATTGAAATAAAGTTAATTCCTCTAGAAGAGCTCTGGCCATCATAAAATAATGTATACCGCCAAGCCAGCAAAGTTGGAGTAATCAGAATAATTTGATAACAATATTCAGAGTTTCTGTCATGACAAACTGAATTTTGAATTTTGACGTTTGAATCGGTCTAGATGTATTAACCGACCAATAAATATATCTCCTAAAATACATGACAGGCTATTTACTTTTTTATACTTGGTACGGGTTAGAGATTCCGAACCAAGCAATGTTTAATCATTTCTACCGATTCCTGGATTTATCTGAATTGCCGTTGCGAGGGGATGGTCTACTTTGAAGTGCTTTTGTTTTTGCTGCATTGAAAGTACCAAATTCTTTATCAATTTACCTCATGTCAGATATTTTGTACAGGATAACATTTCCTGTATCTTTAGAAACTCATATTAAAACAAATTTCTTCATCGTTTTTATGGAAACCAATGTCTAGCTTTCAATTTCTTAAAAAGAAAAATCAACAATCATAACCAGTATTGTTTCATGTATATGTATGTACGAGAGTTTTCCCAAAATTTCGTCGACTGAGCTCATATCTTTTAAGGAAATTAATGCATCTTAATAACTTTAAAAACATTTACAAAATAATATGTATTATACTTCATTATTAGAGGAAAACAAATTTGAAAAGTAAAATGGGTGGCATAAGCATTTTACTTCAAAGAAGGTATATACATGTTATCTTTGTTACCGAGATTTTGTAAATTAAATCGCTCTCATGAATTCTCGTGTTCAGATACGAGACGAAAAGCTTGTATTCCAGATTGCAAGTGATCACACAAATCAATAATAAAGATTGACAGTGTATCGGTTGTTTAGTTCTAATTACAAATTCATTATCATTAAAACCATTTTCTCCCTGATCATGACTGGTTGTTGAAAAATGTTTCATGTATGGATGCGTGTGACACGTGAAAGTTATAATCAGAAATTGTGTCGTGCTGCAAAAGCCACAAAGAGGCGTACGTTGTTCCCGTGAAACGAACAACTAATCCAACAGAAACATGAAACAGATCACCCATTTTCAAAGAAGTCTTCCTACAAAATTCAATTTGAAAGTGGAATAGTTACAAATAAACGTCTCCTGCATGTGTTCGATGACATCCACAACACAGGGATGCGATTGCAAATACAGACCATTCTCTCATAAATATAGGGCCAACTAGGCAGATTGGTCCAAAGCCAAATATAGAAGCATCAGTAATTGGCTGTGTTAGACTGACGTTGTTTCGGGTAAAAATATTTATACACGCCGTGAATGACACATGATATTTTAAATTCAATCAAATGACAATAAAGGATGGGATTCTTCACTATAGAGAATGAATAATTATGTTAAATTGTGTAGTGTCAATAAAGAAGGGAAATGAGAACTTTGTATTATTTTTTAAGGATGCATCATTTTAATGCCACAGAAACTAAAAATTTGAAATTTTAAAAAGAGCTGTTCTGTTTATTTAAGACAAACAAAACTATAAATAAGTCAAATGACAATGTCGAATCAAAAATTTTTAAGTAAAACACATGTACTATAATTTTAAGGTCTTTACTTTTCAGTCGTTCATACAAAAAATATTTGGTCATTAAATGGTTTTTAAGGAATTTTCGTCTTCAGTGAACATTACACTCGGTTTGTGAGAATAGTAATTGACTATATTTTTTTAACATTAACTTAGCTTTGTTTTCTCGGATAAAAGGAAATTCATTACTAGTGTGACCATTATTGCAAAATTTACAAATTAAATTAATTCTTTCGCAAAGTGGTATACCATACCATTTTACAGTTTCTACTGGTAGATGATAATTTGCAGTAACAAAAGATATTCAATTTGTTTAAAGATTCTGTTTTTGTCCTTTTGGAGAGTTCTTTATGCCAGTAGACCATTTTTTAATAAATTGATCTAATAATATTTATTTATTTCTTTTTTAAACAAAAGCGGTTATACGGAAATCTAATGACTTCCCACAATCAATTAATTAAATAAATAAATATACTAAATGATTAGACATAACTGAGACTCTTACCTCCTTGGTCATGATTAATCTTTATGATAAAACTAAATAACCATTTTACAAAATAACCATTTTACACTAACTATGTAACCATTTTTACTTAAAATAAGAAATTTTAGTACCTACTCTTAAAAGTTTTGATCTGGTTTAATAAATCGAGGGAGATCATGCTTAACTGACACATAAGATTTGTTTGATTATGAAGGTATATGTTACTTTTTTGGTTGAGAACCGCATACTTTATAAAATTGTGCTTTGTCTTAGTTCTTTTATTTATTTCAATTGTTATATGAAATATTAGATAGTGTATAAAGCTTGTGCTACGATTGGAAGACATCACTTTTAATTTTAGGGAATAGCCTAATTTATGAAGCAGAATGTATATGTATTTTAAAAAAAAACTGCTTCACAAGAACACCTGCTGGGCCAAAATAAAAAAAATACCTTTGTATCCCCTAACGCGACCGACCCAATTAAATCGCACCGACTGAAAATTTTTTTCAAATAAGATGATTCAAATATTTTTTTTTTGTTAACCAGGTTTTATAAAATACAATTTGATCAAAATCAGTTTTTATCAGAACGGCCGACATTGTTCTACTGTGAATATCAAGCATTTGTTGGAAACAAAATGACGTCCAGATGTGATTACAGGGCATTAGCTCTTCATAAAACAATGGCGACGTCTCAATCTTATGCTTTTAGCAAATTGGAATTCTTCACTCTTGAAACAATTCGATTATACAATTTATCGTGACTAATTAAGAGTGTTTCGGAGGTGTCTTGGCGTCTCCATGTGAGTGAATAAATTTTCGAAAGGGACGTTAAACAACAAACAAACAAACTGTCTTTGAATTTAAGGTACATGATACATGATAAGGCCCGCCTCATGAGTAGATGAGGGGCCCACCTAGTGAACACATCATTTAATTTCACTGCGTTTTATTTTATTTGAGTTTTGATCTAATAACTAGTTCATCTATGTTCCTATGTTTACTATAAGCCATTATGGAACTATAGGAGTTGTTGTAAATATGCCTGCATATTCATCCTGATAAATATAATTCAGATGTCCTTTCTTCCTGCCTTTATTTAGTGGTTAAACTTCGTAACTGTGACATTGTATTTAGCATTTTTATAATTTGTAGATTTGGTTTGGTTCAATTAAATATTGTTGACATACTCTTTCCAAATAGTTTTGAAATTAGGATTAGCATTTTTATTTTTCTTTAATTATGATTGGTTGTTTCTTTGCTTTTAATCCCGTCGAGATTTGTTAGGACGACATTTAAGCATTTTCCCATTGCTCCAACTTTAGACCTACTCATCATTTTTTTTTTGCCATTAAGCAGTGATAGCCAGCATCTTCTGCGAAATAAGTTTTTATGCTCCTTGTTACTCATTAAAATTAGCCACTTACTTTTTAACTCCAAAGGAAAATGCTTCAAAAGCACTGCAAATCTCATTGTCCTCAAACAAGTACATTGGTCGTCTATAAGCTCTGAAGACTGATGGAAGGTTAGAAAAATATACTCGTATGTCTGGTCTTTCCGTATTTGAGAATCTTGTCTATTTTATTCAATTTATATAAATGTAATGGCGTGAGATATTTCACAAGTTCAACTAAATAACAGTTGTGAATTAATTAATCATGAATTTTGCTTTTAAACGGCATATGTATGATACGTAGCATTTTGATCACAAATCGCTTTCTTTTGTACTTTTCTTATTTAGAAAGGTAATTTTTCATTAAATTTTAGAATGTATTTTCAAAGCTGCTTCAGAAAATAAAATTGTTTACCTACCTATCGAGAGAATTTAGGGTCGGGTTACAAAGATATTTTTCATGGCTGTGTCCTTCAACTCGACTTTGATATATCGAAAACGCATTTAATATATCAATAGTTACTTCCATTCTAATATCGACTCGATATACAGTAAACTTGAAATAAAAACTTCAGATAGCGCAGAGTCTGGCACATCTGTTTTATATTTGGATTTTATATATTGGATATGATACTAGTAAAAGACATTTATTTATAATAATCTTACAACAAAACTTAATGATAAGCGTGATGACTTCAACTTTTCAGTCGTCAACTTTCTTATTGATGTAGCAATGTCCATTTATAACCTGCATACAGGACTTGTATGTCACTCACTTGATTCTATACGCAGGAGCATGAACATATAATGACTTTAAGATTAATGCAAAAGCATGAACGTAGGAACAATGTCTAAAAGAAGACAGGCTATTGACAAACAATTTGATGAAACGAAAATATATCTCGTTTAAAGCCATCATTTTGCAAGTGCCATCCAATGATCTTATCAGCAAATACAATTTATTCAAAAGCCAATTGCTGACTAGAATTTTTCATAGTAATTCATTGTTAGGTCATAATTTTACTCACGGACATACTACTCCGACATACATTAGGGATTTTTTCGTTTTCTGAATTAAGACAACGAGAATAAGACGGGCGTCCAGTTGCCAGGGAATGCCCTCTCCTCCATGGCACCTAATTCCACCTGTGATGTTAAGAGGTCCGTGTTTGCTCTGTGCCTGATTTGTATTGTTTGAGTGGACTTAGGAGGTTGAATTCTGTTTGTTGTCTCTATTTTCAATTCATTCCATGCTTAAATTAAAACACAGGTATCTAATGTTAAATTGCACTGAGGTAGGATTTCCATAAAAACATAATTATGTTAGGTACAAAGGTCAAAAGACCGTTTCGAAGATGGTCAAAGAACGTTGAAATATACTGAGATGCATAAAATAAAAAAAAATGAACAAAAATATAAATTTTAATTTCAACCTTCATTTTTGAAACCTTTTTAAAATTAGATAATCTTGAAAATTGCCGTACCTTGATGTCAGTCGGGCTTAAACCTGGATATCCTATATTTTAAATTGTTGTGATAATTATACAGTCTAATGTTTTTAATTTAGTAAGTAACCTCTTCCTAATATTTTCGAACTTTTAGAGTAATATACATGTGCAACATTTTCATAATTTCATCTCCATCTGTATTTAATTACAGAGTATGCTATAATTTTATGCGGATAAAAACAAATAAACGATTAAAGAATAAAATGAAAAGTAATGAAAAGTTCGAAATTCCTTAAATGTTCCCTAAGTTCAAAAATAACTTTAAATGTTACAGAAATACCACTTTCTGAATGACAGGGGTCGTCAAGTACCCAGTCAGCGCATTGTATCAAGTTAATTTCTTCTTTGAACATGGCTTTCTCCTGTTACTGCGCAGGTGTGCCGGAACAATCAGTTGCTTCCGTTGAGGCCTCGACTTGCTCACTGTGACTAGATCTCAGTCACGTGATTGACATTTAACAAATTGGCTCCATATTGTTGGCTCGGTAACTCTGTTCGTCGGTCAACAGATTGAAGTATTAACTCTTGTAAAACCTTTTCATCTGTCAGTTAGATTTTATTTGATACCTAATCTGTGGTATAACTATGCATGTTTTCTGATCTTAAATGGTAATAGAGAGGTAGCCACTTATTTATCTGACTTCTTTATACCCACGATTTTCATGAATGAGAAAAACAAAGATGGTAAACTTTTTTAAATTGTCGGCTTTTTGACTTAACGCTGACTAATGAGGATGACTGTAATATTTGTTAAATAGATGTACATGTATGTATGGTCTTTGCTAAATTCAAATAATCATGTAGTAATAAATACTAAGGTCTTGAAAAGTAAAAGTTTAGACTTAGAACCGACACAGCTACTAGAAGATGGTGAACTTGCAGACCAAATGAAAATCAGTGACAATTTTTTTTTAATTTTAAGAACTGTTTAAATCTATCGGGTTGGCTATATCTTTCTAATTTAATGTTACATGTACAGTATGTGTGGATAGTATTGATATGGTTGATCTGTTTGTTTTTACATGTATGTAACGTGATAGTAATTAGTCATAAAATGTAATAGCGTATAGGACGCTATATAAACATATATTCCAATACCTCAACCTAACTTCAAATATTTGTTCCTATTTTTAAAGAATATGTAGCAGTTCAATTGCATTGAATATAGGTTCAGTTAAATTTAAGATACATGCCATTGTAGGTTTTAAGAAATAAAAATATATGTTATTATAGCTATCTCTAAATAATTGAACTAATGCTAAAATAAATTAGGGTAACCTATACTAATCTTTATTTTCTTTACAGATAGGTTGAATACAATTATAGACAGGATTATACCTACCTTTAGATTATACCGAGGTACAAGTAAATTGCACATTGTATTTCTAATCGAAATCAACAATAACATTTCTATTTTATTCTTAGAATTCATAACTTTCTTTAATTTAGATTAATTTTCAAAACACATGTACTTGTAAATAAAATAACGGAACTAAATAATTTAAAACATTTTCCTTCATTTTTTCTGAAAACCTATCTCCGTCTTGCTAGGATGTCTTGTTATTTGCTTTGCAGAACCAAACTTTAACATCAATTTGTGTTTTCCAAAAAAAAAATATTATTACAAAATATATAATAAGAATATAATATGATTAATTTTAAATTTCATTTGAATTTTTTTTTTTGTATTTGTTTAAAAGGTGTACATGTAACATGCTTATTTCATTTAAGACTCAGCATATATCGCTATTTACAATAATAAAAAGATCGTAAAATATTTATTTTTGGTGTTAAGTTGTGAATTTGTCTCGGGAATTCTGTTTGAATTAAAGTAATCCGCCACCATGGGAGAGTTTACATGGGAACAATTGGCCGCTCTGTTTGATCCGATACTCGTTGATAGTGCATTAGATTCAGGAACAAAATATCGTGTATCTTTCATTAAGATGCCTTCAGTTCTGTCCCCTAGGGAAGTCTGGTTGTATGCGGCAATTCAATGAGTTCACCTTTTGCCACCATAAGTTTTAGTTGGTTTTTACGTGGTATATTGATCACAAAAATGTAATTATAAACAGCAGGATAAACAGAAAATTTATCCTTTAAATGGATATTGTTTAAATTATTAAGTGACTGTTTGCCCAATTTTAAACAACATACCATTTCATTTTTCAATTGATCTAAAAGAATAGTTTTATTGTCTCTCAGCGGAAATCTCTCATCAAATGAAGTTGACACTTTTTAAAAGTAATTATAAAATCATTATCATATTATATTGTAATAATCTTAATGAAATGAGCATTTCTGTTTTGCTGCACACAGAGTAAAACAATTTTTAGATATTGTTTTTCTTAATTGCCATCGAAGGAAAAAAAGTGAACGAATAACGTTTTGATTAAAGGCCAATTACGTCAAAAATATTTTCATTCAGTTCTTCAGCTCTAAATTTTGTGTTTCATATTCTGATCAACTTAACCAACGTTGTTTGCCATAGGTTCCCTGATATATCTTGCGAAAGTGGATTCCGTATGATTTGTAAAATATGGAAAATAAACAAAATTACTTCAAGTACATATGTTAGATTTATATACACCGTACTTTCGAGCGATCCAACTGATGAATGATATGAAAAAGGCTTAACAACATACAACAAATACGAGATTTATTAAACCAAGCAGAATAAGTGGTCATTTTTAAATTAACGGATGATGAACATTTTGAGGGATTTGATTTGTATTGCTTGCCACACTTCAGTCTTAAAAAGAAAATGTTTTGTTGACACTAGAAATCCTGGCACCTGCTGGCAACGCCTTTTTAGACAACAGCCGAATCTGTCCAAAGAAGAATGCTGCAGAGCGCATTGTGTACCTCGGAAGGCGATGTGCGTCAACAAGGTTTCCGTAGCAACAACGAGTAAAATGCACCAATAAAGCCAGTTTATGGATCGAGAGGGTACTTACTTTTTGAAGTAGCCAATCTATTCAGACTAGTATAAAAATGGTTATGTATTTGTAATAAGTTCAAGTTGATGTTGACCCTCTGGAATGTGCCTAAATTCAATAAAGATATGTATCATGTGTAACAATTGTCACATGTTAAAATATCTTAACATGACTCATTTTAAGTCCTCAAAACAATTTTTACGAACGAAATACTTTTAATACAAGAGGTTTATATTAATAACCGTCTTCATGTATATTGTTTAAACATTGTGGATACAGATGTAGATGTCAAAGGCCTCAAATTTATATCAATAACTCAGATTTTCTATCTAAATGAGCCACCAAATTATACAATAATTAATAAATGATAAATGGGTAACTTTACATCTTGAAACAATGTTTTTTTCACACATTTAATGAAGTATAATTGTAATTTGTCGATCTTTACTGTTAAATGGATATTAGAATCTCAACTTCTTGAGAAAAAAAAATCTACACAGGAAACGAATATGCTTTGAAAATTGTAAGAAAGCAGTGTCCGCCTTTTTGTCCGCCTGTAAACACGTGCACTTTCACTTTGACGCAATAAATCATACGAATTGTTTTAATTTTTGTACAAATTAACTTAACTACAATAAAGAGCAAGACACTATAATCTCATATATTTAGGGTCTAAATGTTGTAATTTATATGTCTGTACATGTACGTATGAATTAACAACTATGATTTGAATTTTGAAGCAATAACAGTTTTCAAGGTCCTCTTTTCATAAGAGGAAGAAAACTATTTTAATAGATATTTGGGCCATTTAATATTTTTGCCTATTGTTTGTATATCTGAAACTTTATCTTATATACAGTATACTCGTTCTTGATTAAGAGGAAAACAAAAGAATGTGAGTATTTTGTCTGTATGGAGAAAACGAACAATATTCAACCTCAAAAGTCCATAAGACAATACAAAATTGGAGCAAAGCAAACATGGACCTCCAAAACTTCAGAGGTGGGATCAGGTGTCATGGAGGAGTGATCACCCGTCGTGTCTTCTTGTCGTGAATGGGATATAAAAAAAATCCGTTGACAATTCAGTGTGCTTATAATGACCTAACAATTAGTATGAGAAACGTCATTCAGCATTTGAATTAATGATAAACTGTATTTGCTGACAAGGTCATTGTATCGACCACAGAACTTACGAAATAATGTAATCAAACTAGACTGCTGATATTCTTGTTTCATTAACTTGTTTGGCAACAATTTACCTCGTTTTATAAATTGTTCATACGTAAAGCATACTTTCGCATGTCGAATCAATTGAGAGATGTTAACCCCCTATACAGGTGATGATGGTATATTGCAGCTATGTTGCTGCTTAAGCAAGAGAAATTGAAAAGTTAAAGTCATCACGTTTATCATAATGCTTAGTTGTTAGATAACCATGAACGTCTTTTCTAAAAATGAAACAGATGAGTTAGAATCGATGGTATCTTTTATTTCAAGCTCACTGAGATATACATGTATCATAACAACTTAACAATGAAATAACCATTGTTAAATGACAATACGTCGTGGGAATATTTAAAGGTCGAGTTGAAGGCCACAGCAAGCGTTTTATTTTCACGTATAAGATTTTGGACAAATTCTGCTTCGTATGAGTACATAAATAGGTCTGATAATAACAGGGCGCAATTAGTACACTTGCGAATTCCAATTGATTGTTGGAAGACCAAGTTTCAAAAAAAAAAAAAAAAGATAACTGTCAATCAGAATCTCATGCATCTTTTTAACATCAACTTCAGAGTACTTGTGTGTGCAATCAGAATGTTTTTTAACAAAATAATTTTGCAAATGACAAATAACAGGGTAAATAAATGTGCGAGTTCCATTTTTATTGAAAAAGCAGCTGTCATTAACATCAAAAGGCCTGGATTTTATTTTGGGGAATGATTGTTTATAAAGTTGAAAAATCGTAATTTTTTATAGTGTTGATTTTGGTAAGATTTTATGAAAACTAAATTTTCCGAAAGTTCCTTGGAATTTTTAAGTATCCCCATGTTATGCATGTATGAGGGCTGTTTGATTGGATTGAAGTGAGTATTTGTCTATTTGTTTTTTTTCTCCAATTTTTAAATATGAATAATTCTAATATAACATAAATAGCATGACATGTGTTCTGCAATTTGAAATTTACCCATACGTTGCATAAAGCAACCAGAGGAAAAAATATTAAAGTTTTTTTTATAATTGGGAAGAAGGTTCTTTCGAAATGAAGACGACCTCAATGATTTCAAAAACAATATATTTTTTAAACAGAAGTGAACAGGATAAGACAGAAGACTCAGGTTATGAACCCTTTCCCTAATATTTCTTAAAAATTGAACGTTTTTGAATTTTTATTTTGCGATTCAAATTTATGTAATGACAATATGATTTAACTGAAATTTGTATAAAAACACAATAAAATAAAATTTTAAAATCTATTATTGACCTTTAGTCAAATTCTTGTCATCACATGTATGTGGAAAATATTTTTGCTATAAAATTATCACACTTTTAAGTACCTGGGTTTTTTTAAAAAATATATATATACAATAAATGATTTGAATTTTTTTAAGATGACAAAATTTAATTAGTGTTCTTAATACTTTCATAAAAGAATCAATTTGCCATTAATTCATATATACAGTAGACATTATAAATTACATTTTTAAAAAAAATATACAATTTCAATTTATGACTGAAAACATTTTGTAGTGTACATGTAATAGCACAAAAAATCTTAATTTAAATGCAACCGTTTTATGACTTACTTAAAGTAAAATTTTATTAACGATGAAAAAGGAGGATATAAGAAAAAAAAAGACACATGTAGCTTTTTTTTATTTGAGTACAATATATTAATTTTCTACATACATGTGTAGATTATCTTTGAAAACACTAGCTGTAGAATACGGTCGTTAGGTGAAATAAAACATCTCCATAAAACTGAAAATGGAAATAACTTCCTTTTTGAGAATTCAAGGTAGAATTATCGGCGTAGACTTTAATTAATTAAAACATTACACAAACAATAAATAAGGATATATATTTCTGTTTTTTTAACCCCATCATCCTTTTGGGGAAAGAAAGAAACTACACAAAGTATTATTTCTTCTTTAATTTGCTTCTGCCTTTAGAAACACTACATGTAGTTTATTATATTTGTTTCACATATTACATGTACTTCATTACATTGTAATTATTATTTTAAAATATTACTTATATTACATGTTACATATGAGTGATGACTGCATTTGTTAATTTCCTAGACACCATGTCTACAACCCAATTGGTTTCCAAATTCACAATCAAAAGTACTTGTATTTATACTGACACTTTTTCTATCCGATTTTTAATATTTATTTACCATTTAATTCGAGGTAACTATAAACTTGTAGACAACGGCACAAGAGTAAACATTCGCATTAAATCTGTCCAGTTATGCATCAGTATGATAAATATGTCGACTCGGCTTTAAAGTACTTTTAATGTAATTTTTATAGTATTTGATTTATGATTATTTTCAATACCCTTCTTAGCAGAGAAATTTTTGCTTTAGAATTACATAGAATGAGAGAGAGAGATATGAATATGCTTATGCTTGGTACATGTTTGTATAAACAAACACACAATCCGTAGAATTTTTAAAAATCTTCAAATATATTTAGAAATAAATGTTAGAGTGAATAAATATGATAAATGTAGCTATTTTTTCTTCGTATGTTTAAAGTATTCTTAATGACGCAATTAAAATGGGAAAATTAGCAGATAATTGTAATTACACTGTATTTCTCAAGCTTTAATAAAACAATTAAAATACGTATTAGTAATTTAGTTCGTTAAGAACAACAGCAATATTCCTAAAAATAAAACTAACATTATTCAGTATTTCTCTATGTGCATTACTTAACCACATAAAAATATAAAGAAATGCAACTATTAATTAAACAGGCTGAAGATTTGACAATTTTTAATAGTTCACATCTTAACCTGGAATTCGTCCTGTTATGAACTTTTGAAATGTGCCTGATAGTGATACAGGTAATTCCAAATCTACAACAAGCCTCAAATAATTCGTATATATTTTATTTATTTACAATGCACCATCATTTGATTCGAATAAAATTACATAAAGCATGCAAATATTCTTTGGCTATTAATTAATATTTTTTCTAATCAGATATTGTACTGAATTAAAAAGTGAATTAACAAATGTTCACGTGCTTACTTGCGTACAACACATAATGGATTTCAAATCGGAAGGAGCACAACAAGAATTTCCTGTAGGAGGAGGGTACATTCTTTCTGTCAAAGAGTTGTTTTGCGCTGTGGCCAGATTCAGAGCTGATACTGGAGACGGTTTTATGGGTAATGGAGTCAATGGTGATAAAGGAAAGTCAGAAGGTCTTCGAGATTTTAATATTTTCTCATAATCTGAGTTAAACCTGTATGCCGAAGCGAGTGTCGAAAAGATATTTCCTGCAGAAATTGGTGTCACATAAGACAAATTACTTGCAAATTGTGATGCAAATGCTGGTAATACTGTTGGAGTCACACGGGTCGGTAACGTTGAGTTTAATTTTTGATCTGGGGCGATTATGTTTTCAATCGTAAAGGGCTGTTTTCTGTTGGAAGAGTTTCCATGTCCAGTTAGAGGACCGCTCGTGGATTGTACAGTACGATTGCTTATGGCGAAAAAGTTCATCCTAGTCGTATCATGGTACATTCGGGAGTCCAGTGCCAAGGAATGCTTCAGACTGTCAGACATAGGTAAATGAGGACGCAATGTCATTTTGAATCTTTTTCTTCTCCTTAAAAAACTTCCATTTTCAAACATGTCTCCTGACATTGGATGTAAAGCCCAGTAACTTCCTTTTCCTGGTCTGTCTGGACGACGAGGAATTTTGATAAAACAGTCGTTAAAGGACAAATTGTGCCTTAACGAATTTTGCCATCTTTGAGTATTTTGTCTGTAGAAAGGAAATCTATCCATTATGTACTTATAAATATCACTAAGAGGTAACATCTTTTCTTGAGAATTCTGAATCGCCATGGCAGTCAATGCAATATATGAATAAGGGGGCTTTTGATCATTGTACGTATTCCTTCCCGGTCGAGGCATTTCGAATTTAATAGTTAGACGACAGCTTTTCGGCTACTTGAGATGTGCATATTCCCTGGAAGTTAACTGCAAATAATACTCTAGGTCCCCGTCGGACAATGCTTGCTTACATTTTTAACCGCCATCAGTTATTCCACATCGAGGACAATAAAACGTCAATCCCTCTATACATGGGCGGTTACATCTTCATTTTGTGACTATCATCTCCTAACCAGCAGCCAATGATATTTCAACACAGCCTTGGCCAATATCAAGGGTCGTGACATTGTATTTAAAAAAAAGAGTTAACATTGCTTGAAAGTTAAAAACTGGAATAATAAATGAAATTAAAATAAGCAAGACTTAATCCCTTCAACGTCGGAACTATAGCGTTTTTATTGGCCAAGTTGCCATTCATCTTAATGAAAGGAACGTTTTATCGAGTTTGTGAAGCAATGTTGTCAGTTTCTTCACATAAAGCGAGAATAAGACACGAATGATGGTAATGTTTCAATGAAGACGGTTAAAGAGTTTTGTACCGAACTAATATTGACATAGCATTAGACCCCGAGGGGCGCAGGTTTTCAACATACAAAGTTTTAATGTTTGATATTTCTCCTTGTCTGTCTTACGTTTCTGTATTAATTTGATGGGGTATACGAGAGTTTTCCGTAAGGTTCGTGGACAACATTGATAATTACTGAAAAACATTGACAAACATATTAAAATATATGAAACTATTATATATTTGAAATTGAATATAATTTTACATTTTGTAATTCACATTTAGTAAAGGATTATAAATATGTTAATAATAAATATCAATGAGACCATTTCATTTAAAAGTTTAGCTTGTCCCCGAACTTTATGGACAACCCTCGTACATTTTCATATAACATTTTTAAAATGAATTAATTGTAGAATGATTCATTTCTAATTTATTTTTCATTTGCTTTAGCCTTACTATATCCAGGAAATTATATTTAATGTACATTTAGAAACTTTTAACGAAAATTGATGCAATAAAGACAGCCACTGCACACTGTAGGTAAATTCTTAAATAACTGATACGTTAAACGTCCTTGATCAATTATTCTGGGTTTTTATTTGATATGTCCAGTATCCTGGTATACAGACATATGTTTGTAAAGTTTCAGCTGAATTTGTTCTCATATATTCTAAAGTTTCAGCTGAATTTGTTCGGACTTTTTTGCTAGTCCCCGTTTGCTTATACAAGCAGTCACTTCATTTGTATATTGTTATTATATAGCCAATTAGACTAATCGTTAAAGGATAAAAGTGTGCAGAACCTTTTAACGTTTCCACATTTATTTCTTTACAAAAGGTACAAGAATTTACAATGAACCACAGTTTACTCTTTGTTTATTATTGGAGAACAAAAGCTTAAATATACTACAAAGAACAGCTAGTCTAAGTAAGTGAAGTATTAACACAGAAATAAATGACAAGTTACATTTTTATCTATTGGAAGTGTTTTACTTTCCATTTATGATCAACGGGAAAGTGGAATTTTTTTTTTTCATAAAAAAGACGCTGAAATAAACATTTGTTTAATAAAGTAAACGCGAAAGCTAAAAACGGAATTTGATGGAAAGATCAAATAAGCAATTGTCATTAAATAAATATAAATTTCGGTGACATTTGTCTCCATTCCGTGTGATTTTTCGACTGGGTAGGTTTTCCTTCCAGAATCCATTCAGAGAATTCAAGGCGCTGGTAAAGCAAATTCAAAACTCGTTAGTTTGGAGGTTAATGAGGTGAAAGGTACAAGGGGAGACAATTGAAGATCCCTTTCACTTTGAGGGAATCATTTGTATCGAGCATGTGCGGCTTTAAAGGTATTTACTCTTCATTTGTTGAAAAACACATTTGTTTTCATTTGAGGTTCAAGAAAATGCCTCGGATAAATTATTACCAAGTGGAGTGAAAGTCTGCCCCATTATTCACATATTAAACGAAAGTCCATAATCAGCGATAGAAAAGTTGAGAATACACTTCAAAAATTCACATTAAAAAGAAGTATGTAGTTCAAGTCGCTGTTCTTAGACATATTTGCATTTCTCTTTGATACGCCTGTTAACTAACATGTGTTGCCAGCCTCGTTATTTCAGATATCCTATAGAGAAAGTTTTTCTATAAAGCACAGGTCGAGAATATGTATGCTTGTACATTCATAATGAATATAGGTTTAGAAGTGGTTTTTGGGAGGCTTTAGCATAAAAAAAATGAACCATCTGAAATCGCGGTTCGCTTACATTTATATCGATGATAATAAAAAACATAAATTAATAATATATTTATTATAATGCATATCTGACAGTGAAAGCATTCTACATGTTCAATGGAATACACATAATCAATTCGTATAATATGCAGAACTGCACAATTTTAATTTTAATTGAATTCTATGCAGAAACAAAATTGCATTTTTTTTAAACATACGATGTTTAATGTATTAAAGAATTGTGTATTGCGATGTAGACAGACACAACCTTTTAAAAATAAAATCATTATCCAAAATTGACTATTTTAAAAGTTTCATTGATTTGATTATTCAGAGGCGGCCAGTAAAGTAAAATGCTAAATCAGAGCTTCTAGATTAAAGATACGGTATAAAAAAATATTTGAGGAAACTCAAATTACTTTCATTAGCAAAACAAAATCATTAAAAGAAAATTTGTATGACAGTGACAATAATATACATTAATACAACAGACCCTAATCCTAATTGAAAACGACGAAGTTGGTAATCAAAGAAATTGGCAAAATTTGCATTCTTAAAACCGAATCTTTTTCTCGACGAAACTTTGTTGTAAAAGGTATTGTTAGAATTTCTATTTTATGTGCAAGATGTGTTATAGTAAGCTCAGGATAAATACTCATTTCTGAGAGAGATCCCGAGAAAACATTTCTCAGATCAAGAGAATATTACTTTCGAATCCAATTGTCTGAACTAACACCATCACAGAAACTCTTTTATTACATTGTAAATAAGGAGCCTAGACAAGTTGCATGAGGAGATTACATTAATGCAGGGCCTTTCTGATTTGAAGGATATCCCGGATAAATTAAGTTTGTGTTACTAGAAGCAAGGTCTCCAAATGAAACCGGAATGAATTTTACAAATGCATCAAACAGCGGTATTCTTATCCTGCATTCCTCACTTTTATGTATAATGTTCATAAGATTGAAACAGATAAACTTTCTTATTCTATAATGTCATTCTTACTTGGCGGAAAAAATGTATATATTTGAATTTATGAGAGTAAAATAAAATATTTATCTTAGCTCTGATAACGTTAAGTCAAGCTGCAAGTCATTTTTGTGAAAGGGGGAACAGGATACTTAAGATTACAATATCTTCAAACGTCGTACGCGAAAATTGACTGTATCACATCAAGTTTTAATTTCTCTAAAGTTGCTGTAAAAAATATGCGCCTGTTCAAGGTGTACAGAATTTTCAATCTGTTGTGAACTGGAAGTATACATTGTATCAAGTTTATTCTGTAAACTCCGATTAAAAATGACATGTTTGTTGTGGGTGATGGTGTGAATGGTTACGGAGAACTGCCCCCATAAAAAGGCAGACACAGGTGTTCCTTGATGAGAGAGTTCTTTACTGACGTTAAAGTGATTTTCTGTAAACCTATTTCAATATTTGGGACAGTAATCACCGCTGGTTATTTTGATGAACAAGATGTCTTTATGTGGATAATTCATGGCAATACATTTATTTATTTACACACATATTTGACGGGTCTGTTTCATTCTTTAGCAGTAAAGAAGATGCGGAGTTTCAATTACGCCAAACTGGACGCCAGGTGGGCAGAGCATGATAGTATGAAAGGATGGTGTTATTTCTCATATTGTTAAACATCACCTATACCAACACAAATATAAATAACAGTTGCTGGACGTCAGGGCCGCAGAAAAAAAACTAAAGAAATTGAATTTTTGAACTTTTGTTCCTCCAGCTGATATTTGATATTGTTCCTGTACTTCGTTTTAAGATGTTGGAAAGGAGAATGTATCACATCAAAAGGGATTATTATGGTCGTTGAAACTGATCCTCCGAACGCTCCCCTGGGGGTTTCATTAACTAGATGACCTTCAATATAATTTAAAAGCATCAGACCAGGCTGAATTTAAATTTGGAGAAAAAATATTTCTTTAGATACATGTATATTTTAAAATTCAAATATTAAATATAAGCTAACAACAAAATCAAAAATCAAGGCAGAAAAACCATAAAGATTTTTTTTGTTGATAAAATTCTTATTTGAGAAAGGAAAAACAATTGTGAACTTATTTCTGAATTGATCAGAGTTCTTAAACATTTTTTTCTAAATGAAAAAAAAAAATAAAACCTCAAAATACCGCCTATTATAGAATTAACAGTAAACACTGTCTACCATTTCAAAGCTGGAGTATAATTAATTCTACATGTAACTGTGAATGAAAGTTAGATACGGCACCACACCACCACCTCTTGTTTAAGATTTTTCCCCTACGTACAATTTGGTTAGCTTATCTATGTTATACATTAACCCATCATGTAGAGGCATGTACATGTAGCATCAGGAATGACTTAATGGATTTTTTACCACAATTATCTTTAATGTACCCAATCCCCCTCAAGATGTAGAATTTAAGAGTTCAACAATTTTGCTTTTCTCGTTCCTTTTTTTAAAAACATAATAATTATTCAATCTTCCTCATGATCACAATTTTCTGAATTTGCTAAAATAAACCAAAAACTTGCACAGTGAACTCACTCAGTGAATTCATTTACAATACTGAAGCATTGTGGTTACCCTGGACATCTTTCTTTTTTCTTTCAGATGGAAAGGCTAATTGTAAATCGAAGAACGAATCAACAGACATTTAAGTAATTGCCATCATAACTCCAGCATCTCTTGGTGGGATAATACGCTTGTAGTGTTGTCATGGCGTTTAGTTTCCGTTTGAAATAAAGGCAGTGAAAATCGGTCTCAATAGAAATTGATATTTTGAGAAAGACGCTGAGAAATGATATGCGTTGGACTTTATCTGTCAATATTTGACTTGTTTTGGGACTGTTTTATTGTTCTTTTATTCCATGAATGGATTGATCTGTATTGAAAAGATAGGTCTCCAATTGATGTGACGTTAATAAAATGATGGGCTCTATATACCTTCAATATCAGCATTCTATGCGAAGTTGATAATGAAAAAAGCTCAGCGATAGATTACGCGTTTAAGAAACATTTAACTGCCAATTTGTTTTTATAACAATTTTGTCAACATAGTTTACAAAGATACATGTATACATTTAATTTAAAAATTGGACTACTTGCGTTGTGGAACAAGTTGGTATAATATGTAGGCATCCTCGACTTTGAACGTTTCTCGGTTTTTCCCAAATGCTTTCAAATTTTCATGATTTCCATTTTTAGAAAAAGAGAAGCAATAATTTTATGATTAATCGCTATACTTAACTTGCGATTACACGCGAAAAATGTGTTTCTAAAACGCAGTAATCTCTGCATTTCATGTGATCAACGCAACAATCATTTCTTTTAAGGATTTAATTTGTATTTAACACAATGATACTGTAGTTTCAAAATCAGACATCACCAAGCCAAAGCTTACAATTATTTGGATCCGGCACTTCAAAGATAAACCTTAAGGATCTGGATTTTTTTGGGAAAAAAATAAAGTTTTTGAATAATGTAGTAAAACCATGATATCTTAACCAGAATGTGTTTTACGTATTGGAACCCAGCATTCTTAATGAAGCTTTTGATAAATTGCTCAACGTACACGTTTCAAAACTTATTTAAGACGCTTCGGCGGCAATGAAGCACTTGTAAATCTGTTTTTATACATAGTTTTCATATGACCTAAATTTAGCAAAAGTTAGCTCCCGTTGGCCGCCATACTGGAGTTCCAAATGCTCATATTCCTTCGTTGTTCAACCAATTTTAAACTTTTATATTTGCGATTTTTAATCGGGAATCATTATTTTTCTGAGGTATATAAATTTTTGGAAGCCTCCTTTATTAAGAAAAATTATTTAATAAAGATTTTCCACCAAATATTTCTGCTACATTTTTTTAAACTTGGTAAGACAAAGAGGAAAACTCAACGAGTCGACCTCCAATATGGCGACCAACGGGAGGTAACTTTTGCTAAATTTGGGTCCATCGAAAACTATCTATATCATTTTGATAATTTATGTTCTACCATAGGAAGGATTGTGAATATACATTTAAGTGTAAATATTTCATGTTCATGAATTGAAAAAAAAAACCTAGTGAATTTAATTTGTGTGCCGCGTAAAGCGTTTGTTGTGATTAATAATCTTTCAGTTTACTGACTAAGATAGTGAGTTATGGAGGGGGGTCGTATAGATACTTAGATACCTAGTTAAAGTTACTTCTAAATTCTAGATTTACTGATTCTATCTAGTAAATTTACCTGTACATAGTAAGAATTACTTTTAAGGTAATGATTGCATGGACAGTATATTAACTAGTCTTCTTGGTGACTTTTACCAGTTATTTTTTTTTTACAGTGTTTTACTTAATTCAAACATTTCATCAGTCGTTTCTTAAATTCCTTTATATACATGGAATAAATTTTGTAACCACAAAGAGATAGTTTTATGAAACATTTTTTATTCTTTAGTGGTTAATTTGGAAAAGTCCATTCTAGTTGCTTAAAAGTAGAAAAATAACCCCCCCCCCCCAACAAAAAAAAGGGAAGAAAATGTTATTTGTTATTCTAAGCAACTAACCAAAACTTTATTAAAGATATTGAGATATATTGGGTTTTAATGTATTCTTGTTCGAAGGTGACCTTTGTTTTCAAAAGCATTTTTTTTTTCAAAATTCTCTTTAAATCCACATCTGTTTTGTATTCTTTAAGAGAGCGTTTTTTTTTCTTTGAGATAATTATTGCGTTTAAAATTCTGCAAGATAAATACATGTTTTTCTTTTTCTAAACTGGCATCGAAGGCTTTTCATAGCGTACCAAGAAGCCTTCATAATAAGTATAAGTAAGATTCCTAGTTTTTAGGTCACCTGAGTAAACTCAGGTGACCTATTGCTATCTGTTTTCGTCCGTCGTGCGTTAACATTTGAACATTTTCAGCTTCTTCTCTGCAACCCCTGAACCAATTTCAACCAAATTTGGCACAAAGCATTTATGGGTGAAGGGAAACAAAAATTGTGAATTTCATGATCCCTGCCCCCCTGGGGCCTGAGGGGTGGGGCCAAAACCACTAAAATAAATGCAATCTTTAAAAATCTTCTTTACTCCTGGACATCAAGCAGTCAAACTGTTTGCATGATTGTAATCAGCAATGAGTCCTCTACCAAAATTGTGAAATTCATGGCCCTGGGGTCAGGGGTTCTAGTACTAGGGCGGGGCTAAATAAGTAGGTAGTGAAAATGCATTATTTCTTTGAAAATCTTCTTCTCTGCTCCTGGGCATTAAATAAACCAACTAAGTACATAGTTATGATGAGCAAGAGTGCCTCTACCAAAATTGTGAATTTTATGGCCCCAGGGTCAGGGGTTCTGGTGTTAGGGCGGGGCTCTATTGATTATATAGTGAAAATACATGAATTCTTTGAAAATCTTCTCCTCTGCTCTTGGGTATTAAATAAACTAACTAAGTACATAGTTATGATGAGCAAAAAATTAAAATAATTTTTTTCTACCAAAATTGTGAATTTTATGGCCCCAGGGTCAAATGGCGGTTCTTGTTTTAGGGCGGGGCTCTATTGATTATATAGTGAAATGCATGAATTCTTTGAACATCTTATCCTTTGCTCCTGGTTAATATACTAATGATCTAATTACATATTTAAGGCCAGGATTTATTTTATTTTCAGTTTTACAAACCCTCCGCTCAAGGTTTTGAATTTTCAGAAAAAAATTAAAATAATTTTTTTCTTTCTGTTCTTTATAGTCCGATGTCAAATTTATATTCAGACTTAAACTGTATTTGGAGTAGCATTTTGAGATTTCAAATTTACCAAAGAATAATGTTCTCGCACTTCCGGTTTTAAGATGAAATGGTGCGGGTAAATAAAGCTAGATCTGAGAAGATAGCTTGGTTTAGTGTGCCAAAATTCAAATCAGATAAAACTGTAGTGCCATTCAAAACGTTTCACCCGTTCAAAGGACAAATAAAATGCTGACGACTTTGTTGCACAATGACATGCTAGTGAGATAATTATGTTTCACAGAAAATTCTATTTCAAAAGTATCTGAAATCAAAAATTGTAAATTATTTTCCTCCCTTGTGTGCCAGGTTTTAAACTGCCCGTGGTAGCTATTTAAAGAATTTCACAGAAATTTCATATTGCCAGCGACATTCTTTAGGTCTCTGTTGCCATAGCTTACAGTCTAAGAATTTCATTTCATTCTTTCGAATCAAAAACCGATACACAGAATTATGGTTGCTTGTGCATCATATTAATGAATAAAACTATGAGAGAAGTTAAGTCCATTTGAGGAAGAAATAACCTGAAGAAATAAAAAAAAAAATCAACTATTAAAAGGCAAGAATATACAAATATATACAGGCATGTAGCACAGGTACTTGTGGACAGGACCCCCCCACCCCCCGATATTCAACCCCGGGGCTTTTTGGACATTTTTCTCAAAAATTATATTTATTACCCTTATACATCATGTGTACAATATGAAAAAAATCGTAAAAACCCCAAAACAATCGCTCCACAAAAACCAGAAGTCTCTGTCGAGACTGTAGCTTTACTGGTTTGTACTGATCAAAAACTGATGCACAGAATTATGTATCTTTGTGTAGTCTACTTGTGTGATAAGTTATATTGAAATCATTTTAAAGGAATTCCAAAAAAATTCTGTAGAAGGTGTCAAAAACCGCATTTTAAAGTGTGCCAATTCCACAAAGGAAAAAAATTCTACTTTTAGTAACCATGGCAACATCGTTCATTGAAATCAAAAACCGATGCACTATTATATGTATCTTATGTAGTTTACTTGTGTGCCAAGTGATATTGAAATGAGACTAAAAACTGTAGAAGGAGTAGCGTTTTAAAGGAATTTCACCGAAAATTCTATTTTTAGTAACCATGGCAACATCGTTCATCGAAATCAAAAACCGATGCACTATTTTATGTATCTTACTGTAGTCTACTTGTGTGCCAAGTGATATTGAAATGAGACTAAAACTGTAGAAGGAGTAGCGTTTTAAAGGAATTTCTCAGAAAATTCTATTTTTAGTAACCATGGCAACATCGTTCATCGAAATCAAAAACCGATGCACTATTTTATGTATCTTAGTGTAGTCTACTTGTGTGCCATGTGATTTTGAAATGAGACTAAAACTGTAGAAGGAGTAGCGTTTTAAAGGAATTTCTCAGAAAAATCTATTTTTAGTAACCATGGCAACACCGTTCATCGAAATCAAAAACCGATACAACATTTTATGTATCATAGTGTAGTCTACTTGTGTGCCAAGTTATAGTAAAATTGTAGGAGGAGTAGCGTTTTGAAAAATTGTTTACAGACAGACGGACAGACAGACGGACGGACGCCGGACGCATTACTATCGCATAAGCTCTTCTGGTCTCTGACCAGTAGAGCTAAAAATACCCCACTATACATTATAAGGGAGAAAGGTATGCCACTCCGGTTTGAAATTTCCCTAAGTAAAAGCAACGGAAGTGCATAGAGAATGTATGATAAAACCCGAGAGAGATTATTACGTCAGTCCAAAACTCTCTCGGACGTTATCCTAATAAGTGAAACATTCTCTATGCACTTCCGTTGCGATTACCTAGGGAAAATTTCAACGTTCTGACTGGAAGATTATCAGATATTGTGGGATTCTTACGAGATGCAGAGTTAATCCGATAGCATGCACTAAGACAGAAATATATGTTGAGACGATGTGAATCGACATTTTAGGTTGAAATCAAATAAAGGCATGTTTTAAACCCAGAAAGACCAGTGGTGGTACAACATAAACAAACTGGAGTGGCATACCTTTCTCCCTTATAATGTATAGTGGGGTATTTTTTTGTGGAGCGATTGTTTTGGGGTTTTGACGATTTTTTCATATTGTACACATGATGTATAAGTGTAATAAATATAATTTTTAAAAAAATGTCCAAAAAGCCCCGGGGTTGAATATCGGGGGGGGGGGGGGGTCCTGTCCACAAGTACCTGTGGCATGTAGTATCATTTGTATCAGCCAGAAAAATTATTTTACACTTAATTGAGAAATTGTTCACCCTACTCCCCAATACTCCCTGTCTGTTTTATGATAGGAATTATAATTTTAGGCATCAAGTAAATTTTAGAACAATGTCTAAACATTCACCTAACACATATTAAAAAAATGAAGATATATTAAAAGACTTTTAAAGAATTGATTTTTTAAAATATATTTTGACTAACATCACAAAATTTATATAACTGGCCCAAACTGGCAGATGATGAAATAAGCAATTAAATGTTCTACTTTCCTATTTGTAAGCACTATGTGTCCAGTGGTAAGGAGCCTATTTAGAATAGCATAAAAAAGAATGTACAAAAGTTAATAATTGATTTATTTCAAAAAAATTTTTTTTATTTCCTTCTCCTTTGGGACTTTTTTATTCTCATGTTCATAACTAAACCTAAACATAAAAAAAAATGCTGGCCTTATAATGAAGAAAGGGGCCTCTTTCAAAATAGGTAATTTCAGGGCCGCTGGGTCAGGGGTACCAGGGGGGTACTTTGACTAAAAATAAATTAATGCTGTGAAATCTGCACTTTGATAAGCAATGGTGCCTCCTTCAAAATTTGTGAATTTCATGGCTTTTGGATTAAAACACGAACCAAATACAATCGCTGGAAAGTTGTTACATGATACTCAGGTGACCTATAAGGCCCGTGGGCCTCTTGTTAGAATTAAGAGAGGGATCAACATCGTTTCTTCGAGAGATTTTGATTAAATAAAATGATTATTTTTATCAGAAGGGTTCTGTTTTCTATATCGAGCCGTCGTCCGCGTGGCACAGTGGTTAGAACGTTTACTCTGTAGAGTCGCGGAGTAAGGAGTTGATCCTTACGACGCGGTTTTGAATCACTGAGGGACGTCACGTGGCAACCGGTTCTTCGTATGAGACGGTATAAAACGAGGTCCCGTGTCGGATGAGGCCGTATAAAACGAGGTCCCGTGCCACAGAAATTGCTGGCATGAAAAAGATCCTTCACTGGAGTCAATAGCGTTAGGACCGAGTTACTATGGGTCAGGATTTGTTGTCCTCTACCGGCAAGTGGTGGTGTCTGCATATGAGTGAAAAATTCTCGAGAAGGATTTTAAAACAATTGATCATCTTCATCGAGCCTCTAGAAATTAAACAAAATAGTTCTTTTTGATAATTATAACAAATGCACAATGAGACATGTAAATGAATTATGTAAATGATTACATTTCAATTACGAGTATAATATGAAGCTTTCCTTTCATAAAGCTTCAACCTTATTCTAACGATGACAATGTACTTGCAATTAAATCTCTTTATAAACTACTCTCTTTTTATATACGATTAACAATAAACATAATACGTTGGCGGTGGTTGTCATTTTCAACGGGCAACCATTTGGCGGTTATTCGAGACGCCTTCCATGATACAAGTATTTTTTCACAACTTCTGCTGAGTATCGGCTAACCCAGTACCAGCTTGAATGTTGTCAGTATTCAAATCTTCAGGACTTTATAAGGATAAGGATACAATGTTTACAAGGATAAGGATATAAAGTTTATAAGGATACAAGTTTTATAAGGGCACCGCTAAGCGGTGCATCCCCTCGCGACAGGAACTTCACTGGTAATGGCAATGTCTCATTAGAGATAAATTCCCTAGAGAGATAAATTCTCTAGAGAGACGTTAAACATGTTAAAGATTGATAGTACAACGTTTGATGTCCCTCTCAGGATTTTGATGCCTTGTCGGTGGAGAGCTGCTCATTTTTCCCTATAATAACTAATAAGCACTGACGGCCATTAAGCAGTAAGGGATCTTTATGTGCCAGCATCTATTGGGACATGGGCCCTTCGTGTACACGGTCTCATTCAAAGGATCAGTCTCCACGTCCCACAGTGGGATTCGAACCCGCAACGTCGGGATAATTCCCTTACTTTTGACATAATTATTATGGGGGGTGTTGTTGTTGACCATTTTTTACAAAATGCAAAGTGCATAGCTGTAGCGTTATGGTTTTATATACATGTCTTTGACCATAACGCTACAGATCCTGTAATGCAAAACAGGTGCAATTTACGGTGCAAGATTTTTTGCGCACTTTGGGGAGAATTTCTCCATTTACAACCATCGGTCAACTAATCACCTTTCACTTCCTAATTCTAGGCGAATTATTTAACTAATCTGTATATTTTATCCATCTCCCAACCCTTTATATTCGTCTCTACAAGTGATTAACTCACTTAGATTGCTGAAAATTCACTTCAAGCGAGTTTAGTGCCTGTAGAGAAAACTATAAATGGTTGGGAGTGGATAAAATATACATATTGGCTACAGAATGTGACTAGAATTAAGGAGTGGAAGGTAGTTGATTGACATGCTAGAAACTGGAGAAATTCTCCCCAAAAGTGCGCAAAAAATATTGCGCCGTAAAGAAGAGGGTACAGTTTGAGCTTTATTGTGCCCTAAAAATTTAATGTTCTTAAAAAGTTATGAAATTAGCTTTAACAATAGTTGAGAAGATGAATATGATAAATCATAAAAGAATATGGCATGAAAGAGGGTCTTTCTGGAAATATGACGTCATTAATTTGGTACATTTCTATGTTAAATGCAGAAAAGCACCAAAATGACTCATTTCTGTGCTAATTTTCCTTTAGAAAACAGTGTCTGCCACTGTCGCCCGCTTTAATTTTTAGCGCCCGCTACTCCTTTTACAGTTTTGATCTGATTTCAGTGTAACTTGGCAAACAAGTAGACTACACTAAGATACATAATTCTGTGTATCAGTTTTTGATTTTGATAAACGGTGTTGCCGTGGTAACTAAAAATAGAAATTTCTGTGAAATTTCTTTAAAATGCTACTCCTCCTACAGTTTTGGTCTGATTTCAATATAACTTGGCACACAAGTAGACTACACTAAGATACATAATTTTGTGTATCGGTTTTTGATTTCGTCTTGTTGCCGTGTAAACTGTGAAATTTTTCAAAATGCTACTCCTTTTACAGTTTTGGTCTGATTTCAATATAACTTGGCACACAAGTAGACTACACTAAGATACATAATTCTGTGTATTGGTTTTTGATTTTGATAAATGGTGTTGCCGTGGTAACTAAAAATGGAAATTTCTGTGAAATTCCTTTAAAATGCTACTCCTCCTACAGTTTTCGTCTGATTTCAATATAAGTTGGCACACAAGTAAATAGAAATTTCTGTGACATTTCTTTTTTGCCGTGGTTAAAATGCTAAATTCTCCTCCTACAGTTTTGGTCTGATTTCAATATAACTTGGCACACAAGTAAACAACACTAAGATACATAATTCTGTTTATCAGTTTTTCATTTCGGATACATAATTTTGTGTATCGGTTTTTGATTTCAATATAACTTTGCACACTGAACGTTTCTGTATGCCGTGGTTACTAAAAATAGAAATTTCTGTGAAATTCTTTCAAAATGCTACTCCTCCTACAGTTTTGGTCTGATTTCAATATAACTTGGCACACAAGTAGACTACACTAAGATACATAATTTTCTATATCTGTATTTGATTGGTGTTGCCGTGGTAAAAAATAGACATTTCTGTGAAAAATGGAAATTAACTCACACAAGTGTGAAATTCCTTTAAAATTTTCTGTGAAATTCCTTTAATATAACTTTGCAATGCTACTCCTCTGTGAAATTCCTACAGTTTTGGTCTGATTTCAATATAACTTGGCACACAAGTAAACAACATATCTGTTTTTGATTTCGAGAACGTACATAATTTCTGTGTTCTTTGAAAATGCTACTCCTCCTACAGTTTTTGATTTCGGCACACAAGTGAACGTTGTTTTTGATTTCGCCGTGGTTACTAAAAATAGAAATTTCTGTGAAATTCCTTTAAAATGCTACTCCTCCTACAGTTTTGGTCTGATTTCAATATAACTTGGCACACAAGTAAACAACACTAAGATACATAATTCTGTTTATCAGTTTTTCATTTCGATGAACGTTGTTGCCGTGGTTACTAAAAATAGAAATTTCTGTGAAATTTCCTTAAAATGCTATTTCAATATAACTTGGCACACAAGTACAGTTTTGGTCTTATTTCAATATAACAGTTTTGGTCGATTTCAAATAACTTGTAGACTACACTAAGAACATAAAGAGACTTTATCAAGGATCATTATTCTATCTATTGCTGTTGTTAAGTTTCAATTCCCAACTGCTGAAGTACTTTTCTCTTCCTTTGCTATAAGTACAAACCAGTAGAGCTTCAGTCTCGACAGAGACTTCTGGTTTCATATATGATGTAAAATGCTATGAAAAATCACATATCTCAAAATCTTTCTGGGCGACGGTGGCAGAGTATGTTTGCTGAAAGAAAATTCCATCGAAAATTGATGTCTTCTGCAACTTTCAAAGAAAATACGGGAAAATGCACAAGTTAATGACGTCACAATTAGCATTTGGGAGGTCATATGAGAAAAACGGTTTGTGTATCCTTACTGCAGGGAATTTCTATGATTCAGAAAGAATGAATTTTTATTTTTTATATCACTTTCATATTTTAGAAAAATATAGGGCTTAAATTGAATTGAAACTGTACCTTTTTCTTGGACCTTTTTTGCATTGCGGGATCTGTTGCGTTATGGTCAAAGACAAAATAATATAAATCATAACACTACACATCTGCAGCTATAATAAAGGATGAAGAAAATTAAATGTTTTTCAGCACTATTTACTTTTATTAACAAAATAGGGGGTGGGGTGTCTATGTTAACAAAAATCAAAATGCATAGCATTTTAGTGGGGAAGGGGGGGGCATAACATGCATACGTAATTGGGCAGTTTCCCTTATACCTAGCAGAAACATTTCACGTATGTTACATGTTTCAATAATTTACCTACCTAAGTTTATCTCACAGTTCCAGACAATGTACATTTTTTTTCGTAATGAAAATTAACAATGTACATCGAAAGGTCAAATGAACTTGTGGACTGTTCTTACAGCTTTCAGGTATAACGTGCACCCCAAAATTCCAGGCACCTGAATTTGGTAATCAAACCTCGACGTTCATCAAATTATTTCCATTACTTAGCGTTTGAGATGACATGTTAATTCATACAAACTGCATAAAAATACGCAGAGGCGGATCCAGAAGTTAATGGGGTGGGTGGGTGGGGGTTGAGGCCTGAAGTGGAAGGTATTGGAGGGGGATACCCCCTCCCATGGGGGGGGGGGGCTCCCTCGGAAAATTTTTGAAAAGAATAGTGCAAAATTGTGCATTTTATATGTGAAATTATTTCTTTTTCTGTCTCGATAAATTGACACAAAGTCTTTGAAATATAAAATTCTGTAAAGAAAAAGAAACATTTTTAAAAACATTTTATTTTTCAAAAATCTCTTAAAACATAACTGTACATTGCACTAGTAGTGTGTATTAATAGTCAGCAAATATATCACTAGTTTAAACTAGTGTCTATTAATAGTCAACAGATATATCACTAGTTTAACATTAACATCATTTGGCTTTTCTTAAAACATACAAATATGAAAATAGAAATGTTGACATTTAAAAATTAATCATATACTTTCATATGAAATGCTGCCAAATTGTTAATATTTGCTTTATGCTCTGTGGAAGGAATTTGTTTTCATGCCTTAATAATCAATGTTTTTTCACTGCATTGGGTGCATTAATTTACTTAGCCCCACAACAACATTATTTTGTTAATACTTTTTTTCACGCATTCAATGAATAATTTCAACGTATATATTTACCATGTTAAACTAAAACTCAACAAATATATTACTAGCTCAACATTTTGTTCATGCATTCAAAAAAAAAAAAACTTCCAACATATAAATTCATCATTCATACAAACATTTCACTTAAGCTCTACAAATACATGACTTTTTTTTTCATGAATTCAATAAATGCTTTCAACAAACATGTACATGTAATGCATTTATCAGTCATACATACACTAAAAATAGGATAGAGCACATTATATAATTAAAATACATGTGACATTACTGGGTTTTTATTTTTTCTCCATAAAAATAATGTCAAGTAAATTTTCTAGAACTTCACGTAAAATAACGTCATTTTGACGTTACCGAAACTGACACCAACACCGTGCGCAACGTCATATATCTTTCTTACGTGTGTTAAAAAGTCAACAATGATGTTGATCAATATTTGCATGTGGACATATATCTCAACGAAATAAATGAATAAATTACTCTATCTGTACATTGCACTAGCCTATAGGAAAGTTTTCACTGAACTCTTCTTTACAGTTTATGAGAAACACTTTAGCTACGGGTATTTTGCCACACGTAATAGATTTAATGGTCATACATTCTCACAAAAATAGGATAGAACACATTATATAATTAAAATACATATATCTTTCTTACATATGTTAAAAAGTCAACAATGGTGATGATCAATATTTTCATGTGCACATATATTTTTATCCCAACAAAATAAATAAATAAATTACTCTATCTGTACATTGCTCTATTACATTACACTAGACTATAGAAAAGTTTTCACTGAACTCTTCTTCACAGTTTATGAGGAACACTTCAACTAAGGTATTTTGCCACATTTTTAAAGTTCCGTTGTAAGGAAGTCGCTGCATTCAAACTTCATTCTCCGGTAGTTTTGCCCAGCAAAAGTGTCAATCATTTCCTCGATACTGACCATTGCTGTTCCATGAATGTTCATCAGTGCTAGTACAATGAATCTGTCGTTGGTCATTGTTGAACGTAGGTAGGTTTTAAGTCGTTTTAAGACACTGATTGACCTTTCACACTCTGCACTGGTCACTGGAGTGGTAAACATGATCCTCAAGAGGGTGTATAGATTTGGATAGATTCCTCTGCTGCATGATTTTAGGCTGTCTTGAGCAGGACTTGGAAGTGGTCTCTCTTTTGTTTTCCACTGTGTCCACCATGTATGGTACTCACTTGCAACTGCACTTGGTTCAGGCAGGTTTTGACTGTATTAATCTGCAAGCACTCTAATTCCTTCAGGCAAAACTGCTGTTGTGTTTTTTTTTTACTAATGCCGCTGTTAGGAGGAGTTCGTTAGCAACCATGTGGCTGTGGGTAGACAATGTTTTCCAGGTCAACCAGAAGGTGGTCCAAAAAGGAATGAAAGGTTTTCCTGTAGTAGTCCTCTGGGGTGTTGCAGCGTTTTGTCTGTCGACTGCACTGTCTAGGAATCTTCGGATCAACATCAATCCTTAATGCCACATACTTGCATTCCTCATACATCACTGAGAAGTAGGTCTCGGTGTTGTTCCTCATTTCTTGCAGACAAGATCTCAAATCATATGCAGCAATGATGTCCTGCGACCGTTGCTGAATGTTCACAGAGATCGGTTTCAGGTCTCGTAAACAGTTCTTTGAGACGATGAATGTCATTAGGAACTGGAAATTGGTCAAGCAGGCAATGAATCCCTTGGTTTTGATTAGAGTCTTTGAATCTCAAGATCTGCTGGTATCACTGATGGACTCCATGCAGGACAAAACCAATTCGTACTACTCCGAAAATGTTTCAAAAGTTTGATGTCTTTCCACCCATCTCGTCTTGCAAAGGTCTACCAGTTTTATCTTGGATGTTGGTGCTTCTGATAAGATGGTCTCCTCCAATACCCTCTGCCGTTTGGGGCTGCAGTTAAAATATACAGATCTCTTGCAAAGTTCCCATCACATTTCGCACCATTGGCAGCTGACAGGCTTAGACAATGGAAAGATTTAAGCAGTGTGTAGCACAATGAACATGGATAGATTTCTCGTTTAGCTTTGATGCGACCTTGAATTCCCTTCACTGCATCTGCCATGTTTGATCCTCCATCATAGCCTTCACCTCGCATGTCCATTATAGGAAGGCCCCATTGGTTTAGAAGTGTTTTCAGTTTGTCTGTCAGGGCTTCTCCAGTTACTGCTTCACATGGAACAAAGCACATGAACTTCTCGTGGATGCAGTTTTCAGCGTCCACATATCTTAATACTAAAGCAAGTTGTTCCCAGTTAGATCTGTCAGTCAATTCATCCATAAGTATGCTGTAGAATTGAGCACTTTTTACTTCTGCCAGAAATTTGCTGGTAATCTGTTCACCAATGATCCCAATCAGTTCATTTTGAATGGTTTTGGGCAGGTAAGTGGAGTTTTTGGCTGAAGAGATGTGGTCTTGAAGGATGTTGTCCCCTGTATTTAATACGCACAATTATATCAAAATGCGCAAATACATGTACGAAGTAAAACACACTGAGCGAGTTTCTCGAAACAACCCGAATTTACAAAGTTAAAGCTGACATGAATTCTTAAAAACGCAACATTTTCATCTATGTACGACTTGTTTCATACCAACTATAGCCGTTTTCCGCCATATTTCTTTCAGATACATTGTCTCATTGTAACGATGTATACCCCAATGCGCTCGTTACACTTGAATGATTTTTTGGCTTGGGTATCGACTTGTGCACATCTCCGATGGTAAAGCATATGAGAACACATGAGGTGATCAAGACATTTCAAAATCAAAATAAACAACATAATTAGCGTATTTCTGAATGATTATTGATTTGAATCAAAAGAAAAAAAAATGCAAAATTGGAAGAGAAATTTAGATGCATGAGTACGTATTTTTACAGTGCGCCAATTTGTGCAGAATAAACTTGAAATAAAAAGCAGTATAATCTGCAAACACTTTTTGAAATTATTATCATTTCATTTTGAATGGAACAAAACAACCAACGTCTTTGATTTGCAGGTCCTATGCAATTGATGCATATCGAGAAAACGCGTCCTTAAACGTACCCATACCTGGTAATAAGGTTACTGCACACAAGATGTGCACAAGTCAAGTGATATACACCCTGAATTCCATTTATTGAAATATGTATCACAAAAAAGAAATAGACTCCATAAAAAGCTCAATAGTAAACACACTGTCATTACTCCCTACAGACTACCACATCAAAACACTTAGTCCGTGCTGATCAGATTTTGGTCAGGGAAAATATCACAAGTGGAAAAAGAAGCTACATGTATTTGGTATTTGCGCGGCTGACACACACAAAATTTTCTCTCAATAGTTCTAATAAACATTCTACATAGTCTGCAGTTGCTTTGCATCGCAGAATTCTTTTACGAATAACTGATTATTTTAGTACTAATCTCAAATCTAAATCGAGTAGTTTGATATACGGAAATAATTAAGTTCAAGAAATAAAAGCATTTAACCAGAATACAGAATTTTATTTGTGCATCTGTAGGTTCTTTAACACACAGACAGAGAAAGATCATCCCCTGTTTATATTGACATTTAGGCATTTTGTATTTTTTTAGGGGGGGGGGGGGAGATAATTGACATGACCGTTACCTAAATTTTCGTGGAACATGTCGAAGACAAACATTTCTGCCAAATCCATTTTTGAGATTTTTTATTGTCTCACTCGGACCACAAAGTATGTACATTGTGAGGTATGTGACTGTTTTATAATTATAATACAAGAAGTCTTTCATTTCGAGATTTCATTATCCCTGTCAGACAGTCTAGCTTTTTGGGAGAAATTTTAAAAACTAGGGTAGGGATACTTGTGACCTGGTTCAATACGGATAATTTTTATTTAGTCTTTTATTCATTGAATCATTATAATTTCACCCCCCCTCTCTCTCTCTCTCCTGTAACCATTCGTTAGCGCAAAATTAGGTATAAAATTCTACGCACTTTGTGCTCTAATTTATTAACCCTAGGAATTTTTTTTCAGGCAGGGATGTTGTGAAACTTGTTCAAAAATTGAAATAATAATTTACTTTTGACAAGAAAATTAACCTAAACGCAGAAAATTGAAAGGGGAAAAAGTGAAATCTACATCCTAGGAATGGGAACATTGTGAACTTTCTCAATTACCTTCAATTCTCAGGCAAGGAATCTGGACAAAAAATATTAAGACAAGAGGAATAAGTTTAAAAGTTAATTTTAGTAAGAATGTGGCATTCTCATCGGCAGTTCGCTTTCCCTTTCTATATGTTCGTGCATTAATATTTTATGTCAAGAAATATAATTCACATTCAATTATAGAGGCGGATCAATTTAGAAAGGGGGGGGGGGGTTTCCAGGTTGGTGCTCCCAGCACTCATTAGCATAGAATCAAACCACGGCCACTTCAGAGATACATTATGCAAAAAGCAAAAAGCAAAAAAGAAATAAATCAAAACCAAACAAATAAAACAACAACAACATAACCTTTTTACCACCATTAAAAATTCTTTTTGGGAAGGGATAGATCGAGGGGGGAGGGGGGGGGCTTCCTGTAACCTTTCTGTTCGGTACATTACTTTTAAATGCTTGAATCTGCGTATTTTCCGGTAACAAAAAATGTGGAGAGAGCTTTCAAATCAGAATATTATTTAAAACTGCAGCAAAAGCTAGATTATCCTCTGAAAAAGTGAGTCCCCAGGCCACCATCTACTATGGGAGCTTTTTAAACATTTTTCGATTTAAAATATTTTATGCATTACTTCTGGAGATGGTCCAAAAATGGTATATAGCTTAAGTTCGCTGGAATCTTCCTTGCATATTATTTGTGGGTATTCAAAGTCCTTAGGCGGGGTTGTGAAGGTACACGGAGGAAAGCAAATCTGCATACATCTACAGATCTACCGAGCAGAAAGGACGGAGTTTCTTTATTACTTCAAATTATTTCTTTATTACAGGAAAAAAATCTCTATGTGTGTACGAAAATAAAGGGGGGGTTCCAACCGCCCAGAACTCGCCCCATCTGGATCCACTAATTAGTTCTATTTTGATCATTCATGTACCACGGAATCAAACTCGTTTATTGTGTATAAAATTATGAATAACATTGAATCAAGTTATATTAGGTCAATATTTTAAAAAATAAAGCCAGTACACATTATGTATTTGAAAATAATTGATCGTAATGATTATCCGATCTTTTTCAGACATTTGTTTAATTTTTTTTATTTTAGAAGATTGTTATGCATTTTCACCCCCCTCCCCCCTCCCCCTTCCCTTCACGAGAAAAATCTCGTCAAAAGACGAAAGATTCGTAATGATGCATGCTATATAATAGATTTGATGTAGTTAAGCCATGTTTATAAATTGTGTTCATATTTATATATAAAGACAATTGTAAATATATTTATTTTTGAGTAAAAAAAATGCATTTTTTTTTTCAATCAACCAAAATACCAGTGAGCTTTCCACCTTTGAAATTTCCCCTGACCAAATAAACTGATCGTCGTGGACCACGTGTGTCCAAATCCTATGTGGCGACATTTTTACTGTAGAGTTAGCAATGGATTACATGACTTCCGAGTTTCAATAAAAGTAAAATTTTCTTCGACATGTGCACATCCCTATATAGCAGTATTCAATATGTTTTTATCACTGCGTTCGATGCGTATTCTCGATCTGCAGGCGTGGATATCCAAACGGTTTTTGCTGACAGGTATACATGAATGTATTCCGTGTTGTTTTTTCCTATTTTGCAAATGCACATGCATTCAAAAATAATTTACTTCTCTGCATAGTTCAAGTTTTTGTTGGATTTTTACTTCTAAAACATGTAATTGGATAGTTTATGGATTTATGACTACTATGCTATCGGAGATGTGTACATGTCGACAGCCAAGCTAGAAAATCACTCAAGTGAAACAAATGTGCGAGGCTTTATATAACAGGTACAGGTGGCCAAAATTTTTCGATTTAATATGGCGGAATCGAAGAAACATGGCGGACAAGGGCGTACAGGAATGTCTACAAAGATGAAAATTGATGCCTTTTTAAGAGTTCATGTCATTTAATTAAAAGAAAGGGTATTTGTCAACACATAAAACTTCAGTTTTTTGAGCAAGGAGAAAGTGAGCATTGTCAGCCATAAAATTTCAGTTAAAAGGTAGGTAAAACGATATATTTTAAGAAATATTCCATGGATTAATTTGAAACTGAATAGGCTTCGTCCTTTTATAATGCCACACAAGTAAGTAAAGGCTGAGAGTGGTTAATGCAAAGGTTACGTGTCACGGACACTGACACACACTTACGCACATTCGCGAGTTATCCCCTCCGCAACGAGTTGCGCGATTTATAAGGTTTTGGAATTATTCCAAGTCCAAGGGGCATAACTTTCCAAAAAATGGCCCGATTGAAAGATAAAATTTGACCTAGACATTTTTATGGTAAATCTGTAATAAATTTCATTTCAATATGTGCAACCTCTGCGTTGAACTGTCAATTATTGGAATTTTTTCTGAGTTGTGAGGCATAATCCTGTCCAAAATATAGAACTTGACCTAGACATTCTTATGATGAAACTGTATATCAAATTTCATTTTAATGTGTGCGAAAAATACAAATTGATGGTGGACAGAGACAGACAGACCGACAGAGAGCAGCAAAGCAATATACCGTTTCGCTACACCATAATAATTTATTCAATATAGTGACTAGTGTTAGACAATATCAAATTATACTTCATCTAAAATATAACCAGAAGTCTCTGTCGAGACTGTTGCTCTACTGGTTTGTACTTATCAAAAACCATTGAACTATTTTATGTATCTTTGTGTAGTCTACTTGTGTGCCAACTTATTTTGAAATCAAACTAAAACTGTAGAAGGAGTAGCGTTTTAAAGGAATTTCACAGAAAATTCTATTTTTAGTAACCATGGCAACACTGTTCATCGAAATCAAAAACCGATGCACTATTCTATTCTATGTATCTTAGTGTAGTCTACTTGTGTGCCAATATATTGAAATCGAAAAATTAAAGGAATTTCACAGAAAATTCTATTTTTAGAAACCATGGCAACACCGTTCATTGAAATCAAAAACCGATGCAATTCTAAATATTGTGTGCCAAGTTATATTGAAATCAGGGAAGCACTAGTCAGCTCATGTAAATCAGTTCAAAACAAGATATGCCACAATATCCCATTTGTTATTAAATTGAGCTTATATGACAAGAAAAATTGAAAAATACAAGATTTCAAAATTTATATGTGTTAATGACAAAGAAAATTGAGCATGCGGTCGGATAATATAAAAGGTTGTTTAAATGGAAAACTTGGTTGCCGCTTTCTAAAGTCAAGGGAGAGACGAATAATCAATATAAAGGATAAATCGTTACAAGTAAGAATGCAAGAGTTAGCATTCTTGTGCTTACAAAATCAAAATAATTTTAGCACCTTTTCAACTGCATACTTTAGTACATTGAAAACAATAGGACCAGAGCCCCAACGGTCACCTGTGTGCATTCCGGGTGATGTTCCCTGTTTAGTAAATATGAATGGTTAACCTTGAATGTCCAATTTTTATTTTTGAAATAATGACTTCCGTTTCACAAAGTGTCACATTTGTTATAAAATTGAGCCCGTCAGTAGTTACAACTCCTCATAAACCGACACAATGTTTGCAAATATTTAGACACAATGTGTAGATGTGCATATTACAAATTTATATGTTTTCCCGTTTCCGCACTTTTTAACTGACAATACCTTGAATATAGAGATGAACAGTTTGTCAGCGCAACTCCTCATAAACCGCTGCACAGAATTTCCGCTGCACAAATATTTGGCCATACCTTGAATTTAGAGATGAACAGTTTGTCAGCGCAACTCCTCATAAACCGCTGCACAGAATTTCGTCAAACTTTGCAGGTATTTAGGACACAATGTGTAGATATGCATATTTTCAGGAAATTCCGTTCCGTTAATTTTTCCGGGAGAGACTTTCCAACTAATTTTTGGCAATTTTGATATAAGGAACAGTTTGTCAGCACCACTCCTCTTAAACTGTTGTACATAGTTTCGTCAACCTATGCAGATATTTAGGACATATTCCATTATTTTATCCCAAAGAGTTTTGCCTATTATTCAAGAAAATTCCCCCACCCCACCCCACCACTTCAAATTAATGTTTGGATTTGTATAATGCCAAAAATTTTGATTCTTTATTTACAATCAAAATGTCCTCATATGCAAGACATTTTGATTTGAAGATTTTTCTGCAATTATTGCCCTTTTTGATCTATATGTATTTAAAGTACACTAGCTGTGCCTTTCATTATGTGTTTCACCGTCAAGTTTTGGGGGAGCGTGGGGTATGTGAGCTAGCTCACTTTTTCTTTCATTCTTTAAATTTGATTTGTATGGTTTACAGTAGGGGTGTATCAATATATCGATTTATCGATACGTATCGATATTCAAGAAAAATATCGTATCAAAAAATAACTTCCAATACATATCGGAGAGACAAATTTTCTTCTAATTCTGTTAAAAAGATGGGAATTTCAATCACAAAAGATTATATTTCAATTTTTTTTAATTAAAATTGTTCAATAATTATATAATAGTAAGGAAATAACACAATTTTATAATTATTACAAAATACAAAGAGAATTTTATTTAAACATGTTGGTTTAAGTGTCATTGAAAGTTTTAATTTGAAGTGTTTTTTGTAATGACAATGGGACAAGAACTTTAAAATGGGTAATAAAACATTTGTTATGAAATTCCATTAAAATGATTTAGAAGCCTTTTCTTATGTTATTTTAGAATCCAATATATCGCATATCGCTTTAAAAAATATCTTTGATTTTTTGTATATACAGTTTATTATCATCACACAAATCCCAAAATATTTGCCAAAAAGAATTTAGATTTTTTCACTAAGCACTTAGGATCAGTGTAAGGAATTTTTAAAGGTACAATTTCATATTGGAGAGCAGTTTTTGCAAAACTTTACTAGTCAAAATTTCTAGGACCCCACCTGAGTTTTCATCACTTACTGTTTCTGTATCATTTTATTTCAACTAAAGTTTTGTTTAACAGAAAGAAAAACACTCATTGAGTAAAAAAAAATTCTTTTTAATCGTTGTTTGAATTGTTTAATTGAATAACAAAAAAAAACATGGAGTACTTTACGAAATAAAAATCTCAATTAATAAGTGCGTGTCTCCCATTAGCTGGAATGACTGCTTGACATCTTCTCATAGAATTTACATAATTGTGTAAAAACCTCTGTAAAAGGTTATTCCAAGTGTTCACTAAATCTCGTTCGAAATCTGCTGGATTCTGTTGCCTAATTCTCCTGTCAATTTCGTCCCATACATGCTCAATTGCATTGAGATCGGGACTGCATGGAGGCCAGTTAAGGATCCTGATGTTTTCAGTAATGATGTAGCATCTGATAGGTCGTTCTGGCTGTATGAGGAGTTGCATTATCCTGCATCAGAATCATTCCACAATTTGCCTAGATGTGAGGTATGGTTACAGGGTGCAGTACAAGATTTTGATACCTCACAGTGTGCAGGTTCCGATGAATTGTTACAATCTGTGTTTTCGTCTGCAAAGACATCCCCGCCCAAATCATGACAGAGTCCCCTCCAAACTGCCCTCGTTCCCTCACACATGCATCTGTGCAACGCTCACCTCTTCTCCGTTAGACGCCGGAACGATCATCTGATCTTCTCAGATTGAATCTGACCGCTCGCGTACATTCCAGATATGGTCTTCCCCATGCTAAACGCTGTTGCCTATGTCTAGCAGACAGCACCAACCCTATATAAGTCCTTCCCTATATAAGGCCTTCTTGCCCTTAGCCCTGCCTCCTTGAGCCTGTTCCTAACCCTCTGGTCACTGAGGGGACCTCCATGTGTATCAAGTGTGCGTCTTGCAGTCGCTCGTGCCGTTAAGAGCCTGTCCCGCAAATGGGTAACTGATATGAACCGATCCTATTGACGTGTCGGCACGCAAGGTTTCGGTCGTCATCGTTAATCTTTCACACTTCCAATTCTGTTGAATTTTCCGAAATGTCTTGTAGTCTCTGTTATAATAACTTGCAACCTGTAACAATGATTACAAATTAAATTCAGCTCTTTTATTTAGAAAAAAAAATATGCCAAAATGTAAACAAATTTAGTGTGTAAATTAAAAGAAAGTAAACCCCTCGCAAACTGAACCCATCCTTAACCATGCCAACCGCTCTTGAACGTTATACGCGGCATTTTACAGGTTATATAAAATACATGGAGACAACGAACAGCACCCAAGATCAAAAGTCTATAAAACAATACAAAATAGGAGCAGAGCAGACAAGGACCTCCAAAACATCAAAGATGGGACTTGGTGCCATGGAGGAGCAAGCATCCCCCGCGGATCGGTCACACCCGCCGTATGCTCCTTGTCATGATCGGCATATAACAGAAAATCCCTCTTCAATTCAGTGTATAAATAATGGGCAAACAATTAGACTATAAGTATGAAAAACATCAGTCAGCATTTGACTCAATGATAAATTGTATTTGCTGACAAGGTCATTGTATCGACCATAAAACCAACGAAATGATGGCTTTAAATGAGACTGCTGATGTCTTGTTTAATCAACTTGTTAATCAAAAATTTTATCTCGTTTTAGAAATTGTACATACGTATAGCATGCTCTTGTGTATCAAATCAGCTGAGATATTTATAAACTCCGTATGCATGCCATGAAGGTATATTGCTGGATAAGTAAGGGAAGTTGGTGATAGTAAATTAAAATCATCACGTTTATCGTAGACCTTGGTTGTTAGATTACCATTAACGTCCTTTTTAAGTAAAAAATCGCAATATAAAACAGATGTGTCAGACTCTGCAATCTTTCATCTCAAGGTCATCGTTTTAATTTATATATAAGCACAGAGAATGCAAAAAATAGAGCACTTTTCAAACATTGGACTATAAAATCAATCTTTTTCAATTTAGTAAATAAATTAATTTTGTTTGTTGTAAGACAAGCAGACGATATTTAATATTTTTAATTTCAAATACTTAACGACTTGTTAATATTTTTTTTAAACTAAGTGGAGACTGAGGAATTTTTACAAGATCGTATATATATATCAGCCTTGTTAGTGGACGTTCGCGAGGAGCGCCGACTTTTACATTTGACGCTTACATTTACACTAGGAAAATGTACGGAAGCTTTTTTTACGATATAAAATATTGAGCTCAACATTTTATTAAACAAAATAATCGGGCTTTTTAAAGCACATATAAGTTGTCCTTGAAGAAAACGACACGCCCCCTACCCTCCACTCCCGGCCTTCACAGTGTGCCCCTAACACCATACCCATGACAACTAGAAAGGTTTTCTTATCTTTAATCAATTCTGTACTCCGTACACGATACATGTTTAAATGTCAAAGTAAACCGTTAGCTGTAAAAGTCAGTGCTTCTCACTAAAGTCAATTAATTACCCTGAAAACTAATATGACTTTGAATCCAAATCTCAGTTACTTTGTGGCATACATAACACTTTGTTCATGCCACCAAAGCCTACTAACATAAGGTTGTAATTAAAACCTAATATTTACAATATGAAGAATAAGACAATTTAAAAAACCTTTTCGAAGATCTTGTTGCAGGGCGATATATGAAATAAGTGGCAAGGAAGTTTCCGGTGTGTATTCCTCCGACTATCACATCCGAGGTTTGAATGGAGCGTAGAAGAATCAGCCGAGGATTGAAATCAGACCAAAACTGTAAGAGAGTAGTAGCATTAAAAAAATGTTTTCAGACAGACGCACAGACGACGGACAACTTTTTATAAGCTCGTGATCATGAACAATATTAAATCAAAATCTATGTGTGTTTTATTTAAAAATTGTATAAGTCCAGCACCCCTAATTCAAAATATTCCTCCACACTGATTTCCTAAAGTGTGATTATCTGCATTTAGAGATTTATTCAATAATCAATAAACTTTTTTAGGCAATCTCTGACCAGTAAAGCTAGAAATCGGATCCTTGATTTTGTTAATTTTTTAACTTCCTGGGAAATGTTGAATTTCTCTTTAAATATCCACTTGAATGTACTTCCAAGTTGTAGCAATCCATACTCACCTGTGTAATTTTTATCTTCACATGATAAATTAGTGTTTGTTTGGATAGAGCTTACAAAACCCATGTTTTGTCAGCGTGTTGCCCATGCCCATAAATACATTTCTTTTCCTCATTCCAATTTTGGTAGCGATCAAAAATGCAGGCACGTAGCATCGTTTTTGAAAGGGGGTGGGGGGCAAACAGAGAATTTTTTTTACTTACATGTAAAAGTTGACAAGCCAAAAAAAAAGGAAATTGCCAAAACTCGAAAATCCCAATTCGGGGGGGGGGGGGGGGGGTAGTTTTTTTTTTTTCAAGACCAACTTCCTTTCACTACTTCATTTTAGTCTAATCAAATTATCAAATTTTCCATCAAAATGTGAACTAATTGCAACAGTTTCAAAACTTTGTTTTAATCAATCTATGATATGATCTGAATATATAACAAAAAGTTTAGAAAAATTTATACATGGGAAAATTGAAAAATTGAGGTCATTATTGGGACGTATTGTGTTCACTCTGATTAAGTGTTAAACGAACAATGTAAAGTAGAAACTTCTATACTGGTTTTAAAAAAACATGTAAGTAGGGAAATAAACTTAACTAAATAAACTGAATGGGAAAAATATTAAATTTTGGTTACTGTATGTGTTGGTTGCCATGGAAACAGTATAAATTGAGAATATCACCTACTTTTGAACAATGAACCTTTACAAACACGAATACATGCAGTCGCTACGTTAGTACACACATACTCAAAATGCATTCATTTGCCATAAATGCTTCCAAAAAATTATTTAGAAGATTTATGTAAATAGGTGGTAACCATGGATACATTATAAATGAATTTTACATGAAGAATTTCGGTATTCAGCAATGCTAAGTATAGCACGAATATACTCAATCCCAAAAGTTAAGAAACAATAAAAATGTTTTAATTAATATGAAAGGTAATATCCGAAAATAATTAAGAGCAGATTTAGAGGGGTCAGGGGACATCCCCAATAAGAATTTTTTTTATGAAAAAGTAGCAGAAAATGCCCCCCCCCCCAAAAAAAAAAAAAAAAAACTGAATTCCTCCTGTAATTGAAAGGTTTTCCCCATATATGAAGAAAATTGCCGGGAAGATCTCATAGAACCCCGAAATAGATTGTATGCTTTTATTCTGGATTAGGTAGGTTGTTAATTTTTTTTTGTCAAAAAATATTCTGAAATCTGAATTTTTTACGCACAGCAAAGCTGTTCCCCATACATTACCTTGTAGTGTGTTGTCCACCCTTCAGAAAATGTTCTTTCAACATGTGACACCAGTTTTGAGTCCCTGGAATATGATTGGTTGGTAACTTGTATAAAATGTTCAGAAATAAAAAAAAAATACTCTATTTACATCAGTATCATAAAATGCTTGTACACTATAATGAGTATGATGGTTCTTGCTTGATCAGAACTTGAACCCACCCCACATCCGGGTACCCTACAGGGTATTTCTTGTCATGAGTTTAATAAAAATGCTATCTTACTCATATCAAGTGGATCAATGTATTTTTTACCCTCCATTTTATGAAACCACACCCTCCGGTGTGATAAGAACATAGCAACATATAATGTTGCTTCATGGATGGTGATATTCCCAAAAATATTTCAAGATTTTTTCAGTGTAACCCTCAACTACGTTCAATAATATTAAGATAAGACACGTTTTAGGATAAAATCTGAAATTGTCATCCCTTGAAAATGATTATTGTTGACCAAGATGTAGCCGAATCAACAGTAATTAAATTGCATTGAGAACAAAATATTGTGATATGTGTGCGCAAAGGTTCTGCGCAGTTAATAATTATTATATTGTTACCCTTCTTAAATCTTAATGTATTTCAAACCGTTGCTATGTAATGTTACTTGAAGAGGATGGGGCAATTGAAAGCACACAGTAGATTATTTAATTTTTATTGATAAAAAAAATCTGTAAGGTCAAATTAAAGCACTTATACAAATGGAATGAAGTAAAAGAGAGCAAGCCAAGTATTTGTTTCAAGGAAGAATTAATTGTTAAACTCTTGGTAGATACTGGTTATCAATTTTTACTTGTTCAAATTCATATGTAAAAGTATTATTAATGTTTGTTATATTTTTCCCAAATATTTTAATCCTAACAGTTATAGAAATTATAAGACTTTGGCTTTAATCTAGGAATTCACCTGCATGGTGCAGTGGTTTGAGCATCTTCTCTAGAGTTGCGAAGTAAGGAGTCGATCCTTACGTCGCGGGTTCAAATCCCACTGTGGGATGTGGAGACCGGTCGGATAAGACAGTATAAAACGAGGTCCCGTGTCGCAGTAGGCACTGGCGCGAAAAAGATCCCTCACTGCTTAATGGCCCTAAGTGCTGAGTATAGAACAAAATGCGCAGCTCTCCATCGGCAAGTGGTGGCGTCTCCATATGAGGGACGTTAAACAATATACAATTATAGCAGAAAGATTCACGTCCATCTACTTTTCTTTTTTCAATGTTGCTCTTATTAAGAAGTGATTTTGAAAGTGTTCCAGATTGTTCACATTCTAAAGCATGCTCATGGAAACGCCGTTATCACTAGTCCCCAGAGCTTCTATAAGTGCCGCATCAGGCATTTTACTGTTGCAAAAATGACCATATGATCTACAAGGAGAAGTTAAGTTTTTAAAAATGGGTTTAAAATATTTTGTTAAAAGTTACATTAAGAATTTTAAAAAAGAGCATTTAATTCTGCCTAAACGATTCCATTTGAATTATTTCCATTACTATAAACATAATGCAGCTTTTGTACATGTATAGATGCATGGTGCAATATCAATTGGCTTTTTATATAAGGTTCGCTACTCTTTACAAAAGCAATAAGCAGTAAATCTGGAGAGCAAAAAAAATTGTTTGAATCACACAGTTCAAATTTAAGTTCCGGAGATGCCTGAATGGAATTAAATATTTGAATTTTTTTAACTTGGAGACCTTCGAATCTAATCCTGTTAATGTGATTCCATAAATTCTGTACTCTTTATTTCAAAATGATAAATTTCTATATATATTCTAGATATTTTATCAAAATATATTCTGTGATGATGCAATTGTAACAACTCTGATATACATTGTACTTGTCTGATAAGCTTCCTTGCAGAATTCTTTAGAAAAGGCTGTTTTGACTTATTTTGTATACAGACTGTGTTCCATACATTTTTTGTTTCTTGTGTATAAATTCCAAAACTAAGGGGGTATAAATGTCCATCAATAAAATGAAAATAAACACATTCACATTTAACATAAGTTTATTTTCACATGCATGTATATTGTGAATACAAACAGCGTTCCATACTTTTTTGTTTACATGAATGGTAATTGCAACCATTATATATTTGGCCGGTGTGGAAGTCAAAACTTCACTTCTTTGAAAATCAAAATATATAATTTTTTTAATTTAGTTTTGATTGCATAACAAACTACAGGTTAAAACAACAACTTTTCATGAAAATTGGCTATTGTTTACAGGCTGTCTGTCATAGAAAGCTCATATAGAATAAGTACGGTGTGCAAATGGGTAATTCTAAATTCATATTGATCCCTAATTTTAATCTTTCGATTTCTCAACTTTCCCCTGAGTGAATTTTTCTTAACTTTTTATATGTGAGTTACTAATAGCTTGTCTACAAATCTGCATTAAAATATATACTGTTGCAATTAGTTCTCATTTTTCAGTAGAATGACTAGACTATTTCCTTGATATCACTTTACTGTGGTAAAAAAGGGGGGAGGGGGGGACAACCCATGTTTCAAGGGACATTTTCAATAGTATAGGTAATGTTGGGAAAAAAAGGGGGGGCAGGCCCCCCTGCCCCACCCACCCACCCCCAACCCCACACCCTGTTGCTACGTGCCTAAAATGTACGTTTGTATCTTTTTCATTTTACTCTAAATGAACTTTATTTCGTATTTCGTTTATTTTTTAACTCATTAATTAAATATGGCAGTACATAGATTACTTTTTGTACATCACTAAAATATCCCTAGTTCATCTTTTTTAAAATCTTAAATTGGACCAGAAATAAGAATACTAGCATTCTTCTTTATATTTTTTGCCTTCGATTGTAAATTCTTTTTCTATGTCAGTGAAATATTTTTTCCTTTTCTGGTAAATTGATTCTCTGTTTTTCAAACTACTGTTTTAACATGTAGGTCTTTAATTACAGCTTTAATTTAATCACGTTTTTAAATTCTTTCAACTTTCTTTTTTAATTGTTCCTTAAAAATTTCCTTTTTCCTTTTCGAAACCATATATTGTGTATTTCTTTTACTACTTCATCATCATCACTAAATCATTTCAAAAAAAAAAAATAAATAAATAAATAAATAAATTTTTAAAAATTATAAATTCGGGATCGCTTAAAGACAAATCAATATAGTCAAACAATCATTGATAGAACATCTACATGTAGCTCAATCTATTGAGCTAATGAAAAAAATTAAAGATTTACTAAATAAATAAAAACTAATATACAAATTGGAGAATAAAGTTGAACTTTTAAAACCAGTGGTTTAACGTTAACAGAGTTAGGAATACGTCTCTGTACTTTTAAATACGATTTACCTTCAACAACGTACACTCGCAATCAATAGTAGTATTTTTTGAAAAACGTTGCTAAACTGATGAGAAACGATGCATATTCAATTTTAAACACAAATTTTAATTTCTCGAAACCTTAATATTTTTAAATCTTCCATTATTAAAGCGAGGGATTTTTTCCCTTAAAACCTAATTTGGCTTAAAAAAAATTTTGAATCGCAGTACCAATATTAATTATTATAGTTATAATTTTTTTGGTTGTTGATATTATTGAAAATATCTTTATGGAAAAACAAAAGTTGGGAATATTTTTGGGGGGTATTTTTTTTTTAATCTTTCTAAAAAAGAAAATTTCACGTAAGTGCCCAGTGTATTGTAAGTGTCCATCGACAAGTTAATTGAAATGTACCGAAATGTGGCAGTTGATGTCTTATCCTTTGTGCATGCCTAGTTACGCCCAAAACAAGACAATAAGCGGTTCTAGCTTGGGTTGTTTTTCACCAAACAATGCTGTTTCCACGAAACCCGTCAAACAAACAACAAAATCTTTATTTCATTGTTTTTGTAAATTGTCTTGGTGACCAGAACACTTTGCTGTGTAGCATATTTGTACTTTCTGTCGTATGTATTAGCTGCTTACATGAATCATTATATAAAATTTTGTCTAATTTTTTTTCATCCTAAAACGGTTCTTTTATCTATGATCTGTTCGTCTGATTTACATGTTTTGGTCAGATTCCAAAAGTATAAACATTCAGAGCATCTGTGATGAACTGCATCGTGCATCGTTTCATAAAATTTGTACAAATATAGTGTAACACACCCTTATCTTCTGCCTTAATACATGTGCTTACCTTCGTGATCCTATAACCCGCAAACTAAATTTATTCTGTGATATTTTATGCAGTTATAGTGATAACCCATAGATCTCGAAGCAAATAAATCAAAAAATACATTACTTGACTATGTATATAGTAATCATTTTTTAACAAACACAAACATTGACTTTGAAAAATGTTATCAAAATATAACGATACACTTAAACAAAATGCTCTACCATTTTAAATGTAAATAGTAGTGATACGTTGTGTCTCCGAACTCCATTTTTGGAATGAAAATGACAAGAACTTTAATTTGAAAATGTTTTGTTAGTTTGCTTCTTTATTTTAAGAATTTTTCTTATTCATGTTGATATACAAAGTATACACAATGAACAGCAGGCAAACATGACCTGTATTAGTTCTTTTCATTCAAGATCAAGGTACAGATGACATAATGGTACTTGCAGTTTTACGCAAACGCATATTTTAATTTAAATTTAAGTAGACTGCGAATTTCAAATTGGAAAGAGGGGGAAAATAACCTGTAAAATGGAAAAATAAGAGGACAAAGAGAGGAGAAAAGGCTCGCACCAATATCTGTAATTTAATGTTCAGAACTTTAATTTTATGCATTCTGCACAGTCATACCTACTTTTTTATCGCAATTTTTCCTCGCCCAGCTTACTCTGGAAGGTCTTCTTGTGTAGTTTAAGGTCACAGAGAAATAAAACTCATAATTCGTGTCGGGTCAGTATTTTTCTGGTAGATAAAATGGGTGAGTTTTAATTTTATACCAAGTTGCCCATAACCTGAGGGCATGTCAATACCTTGAGCAAAGGTCATTTTGACAAGAAAGGTCACTGACAGAAAAAAATCACAATTCCAGTCCGGTCCATATCTTACTAATAGATAATCTTGGCGAGTTCCAATTTTACACAAAAATTGCTTTTGGTCCCAAAATAACATCTTGATCTTGAATTAGGGTTATTTTGACCAGTTCAAGGTCACTTACAGAAAAAAAAGTTTTGAAGTCGTGTCCGGTCCATAATATTATATCTTAATTTCTTATGGATGAATTTGGCGAATTCATATTTTACACAAAAATTGTTTAAGACCTGAGGGTGAGTCATGACTAGGGTCAATTGTATCAAGTCCAATGTAACTGCAGAAAATGTTCATAATTCGCGTCTGATCGGTATCTTCTTTATGGAGAAAAATGTTCGGAGTTTCCACTTCACACCACGATTGCCAATGACCTTAGGGTGTGTCATGATCTTGACCTTTAGTCCTTGTAGAAAAAAAGGTGGAAAATACATCCATGCCTTCCAATAGAGATAGTCTTTTAAAAAAAAAAAGACTTTTTATTTTTCAATATGATAAAAATTAATATTATTAATATTGGTGTTTTATAGGCTACCCCTTGCTTTTATTTATTTACAAAAAATGAGCAATTTCAGTAAATTTTTCAATCTAAATGTTTAAACAAATTGTAAAAACCTTTTAGATCCATCAAAGTCTAGTATTAGTGACTTTGAATTCCACCTTTGAAAAATCCAATTGTTGGAAAGTTGTTACTTGATACTCAGGTGACATATAAGGCCCGTGGGCTTCTTGTTTACAGATCTACTCATATGAGTAAACAAAGAGTTGCTAGCAAGATCATAACATGGACACTGAAAGAAAAAATGAACAGAATCTTTAAAAAAAACCCACCATTTTAAGCATTTACGTCCATAAAAAAATGATTAAACAAATCAGCATTATATATGTTTATTAACTTTTTGAAATCACAAGATTTTACTAAAATCAAAAGCATAAAACTTACGACTTTTCAACTTCATGCACAACAGTTCTCAACGATAAATTAAAGTACATGCTTTTAAATTTCATTGACAGCTGCTTTTTCAATAAAAATGGAACTCGTAAATTTACTTACATTCTCAATAATCATTTGCAAAATTATTTTTAAAAAAACACTTTCTTATTGTACACTCTGACGTTGACATTAAAAAGATGCTTGAGTTTCTGATTGACAGTATCTATGAGGATTTTGGAGACCAGGTCTTCCAACAATCTATTGGAATTCCCATGTGTACCAATTGCGGCCTATTATTAGCAGACCTATTTTTGTAATCCTATAAAGCCGAATTTGTCCAAAACTTTATACGTGAAAAGAACAAAACACTTGCTGTGGCCATCAACTCGACATTTAGATATATCGATGACGTATTGTCAATTTACAGTTGTTATTTCCATACTTATGTGGATGCCATATATCCTGGTGAGCTTGAGATAAATGAAACCACAGAGTCTGACATCTGTTTCATATTTGGATAATTTACTTGAAAGAGATGTTAATGTTAATCTAAAAACCAAACTTTATGATAAAACAAGAATTACAGCGCTCTCGTTTTAAGTCATCATTTCGGAAGTTATCTGGTTGATACATGTACAATGATCTATCAGCAAATACAATTTATCATTGAGTCAAATACTGACCGACTTTTTCATGTCGCTAATTGTTAGGCCATTACTTACACACTGCATTAACTGATGACGGATTTTTCCATTATTTCCAAATCATGGAGCATGACCGGTAGGGATGCTCACTCCTCAATGGCACCTGATCTCATCTCTGATGATTTGGAGGCGGTGTTTGCTCTTTTCCTATTTTGAAGTGTTTTATGAACTTTTGAGCTTGAAAACTGTTGGTTATCTCCATATTTTTCATTGTTTAATACCCCTCTCGATAAAAAAAAAATTGGATGGACGACCAGAACAATCTCCAGTCTGTCAATATTTTTTTCCCGAGAGCTGCAGTTTTGCAGCTATATAGACACACGCTCACGAAAAACAGTGCACTCAGTGTGATCATTAAATGTATTATACGCGTTTTGCACTGGGTGGTATGTATGGTACATCTGCAACTGGTATCCCCTCTCCCATTTTCGATGCAGCTACACTGTTATATTTTTATTTCAATAGACAAAAAGTAGTCATCTGCAGTTTAATGGAAAAGAAACAAGCTAATTCGGAGAATTTGTGTCCCCCGCTGAAGGAGAAAACCGGAGGATGTTCAGATGGTCGACCCCCCTTCCCCGGATTTGCATAATTATTAAATTATGTACTGAAGCAAACAAAAAATGGCAATATGGATACAAAAAATTTAACTGCTTATTCTCTAAAAGATTCTTCTAATAAAAATATTTATCAAACAATAATAATCATAGTTTTGCACGAAAATGTGCGTCATAACTTCTTCATTTCAGATGCTAAATACTATCATTTTGTAATTGATAAAGAAATTAAAACAAGATGTGTTTGTGAAACAGTATTCGCCCGGCGGCAGAAAGGCATTTTTGGCATAAAGGCCACTGTCATTGACCTTGGTGTCATTTGAAAGAACGTAGTTAGTGGAGTAAGTATACCAAATATGAAGTACCTATCTCTTATGGTTCAAAAGGTATGGCAAAGGTTAAAAAAGGATAATATTTTTAGCATATAAGACAAAGTCACAAATTCATTGACCTTAGTGTCATGTAAAAGAGCTTTATTAGTAGAGTATGCATACCACATATGAATTCTCTATCTCATGGTTCAAAAATTATGGCGAAGGTTAAAGTTGACAACAGACAGATAAACAGAACAAAAACAATATGCACTCCCAATCTATCGATCCGGGCGCATAAAAAAAAAGAGTTCAATCGGGATTCGAACCGGGGAGGGGGGGGGGCTTTCGCATGCAAGGCGAGAATCTTTCCCCTCCGGCCATCGACGAACTTGGCATAGGTAGGAATTAAAGGCAAACAATAAGTCAAATACATATTGTATTCATGTTAACATCACGTTATTTATGTTCCTTAGTTCTCCTGCCCGACAACCGAGCTTGTTTTTTGGTTAAAGCAGGCAAAAACAAACAACATCACTGAAGTGATACATTATCAAAATTTTACAAAAACAAAAACAAAACAAAGCAAGAAAAAAACAAAACAAAAAAAAAACGTGACTAGTTTACCCTCTACTAAACCTTTTGACTTCAAAATCAATAGGCGTGATCTTTAGGCCATAGGGAGTTGTTATATAGAATTTAATTGCAAAATTCTCAAGGGGCCTTACGAGATATCGATTGGAAATAAAAATGTTACAGACAGACAGAAATACAGTCGAATATGAAGGGATAGACAGAAGGGTGGTGGAGGAACAGAGGGATTATGTTATAAAATTTTATTTCAAAAACTCAAAATCTTCTTGAGATATCGTCCGGAAATAAAAGTTTCACACACACATACACATAAAATGTATGAATTTATGACCTTGACCTTTGGACCTCAATTTTAATAGGGTCTTCTTTAAGCCTTAAAGAGTTTTGTTATAAAACATCATTGCAAAAGCTCAAAGATTTATCAAGATATCGTGCCAAAACGAAACTGTTGAAACAGACAGAATTTTTAAATTTATGAACTTGACCTTTGACCTCAAAATCAATGGGGATCTTCGTTAGGTCAAATGCACTTACATGTATTGTGTAAAAGGATGACTGCACTAAACGCTGTGTTTTTGGTCTTTTTCGATCGCTTCTGTTGCTTTTAAATGTTAACTTAATTTCACTTTTATGTATTTACTATAGAAGTATGTCCATTTGACACCTTATTTAAATGTTAAAAATAATTTTAGACTGTAATACCGTAATTAATTTCATGTTTTTTTGTCCTCAGGTTTTACGAATACAGAGAGTTTACACTTACCTGCCCTTGATTAAACATTATGTATGTCTGAGAGGAGGAGCTAACATCGTAAGAATGGATCTAAAATCAGACTGGATGAATAACAATGACATGTATTAAAAAATACGAGATTTCTATTTTTCATCTGTATGGCACAGGTACATTATTTACAAAGGTTTAAATCGTGCGAGTCCATCCATGTAAGTAAAAATATTTTAAATCGATGGCTGACTATTCAATGTGTTCGAACACAGTGTCCTAGTTATCACAAAACATGCTTTCAATAAGTCACGTGACGGAATTTAGTATTCAAAATATTACCTGAGAAAAGATATCACGTGGTGAATTATAATATTCAACGTGTCACAGCCCTTGGTTACAAAGAGAGAGTGAGTGTAAGAAGAAGCAGTTTTTTCTCTTTTTAACCATGAGCGCATGTTTGTCTATTAATCTCCTTTTAACACAATATTACTTATGCAAATATACAACTACTTTTAAAAGGAGAACAATAGACCATGCGCTGACTATGTATAAAGTCAGTAAAAAAAAGTGGGCGTCCTTATTATCGTACGGAGATTGAAGAAATGATGTTGACCCCAACCTCAAAAAACAGATTCGTACATTGTAAATACATACTTTTATTTATTGTAATTAAGTAAAGTTGTAGATTAGATGTTGATCATTTCTGCAATTGAAAGAAAAATGTCTGTTTTGAAAGTTTATTTTGACGCAAATTTCGCATATCCTTAAGTGCAGTCATCCTTTCAATGCCATTGCAGAAGCTCAAAGGCTTCTCGGGAGATCGCTTGGAAACCATAGCGTTACGCACAGGCAGAACTACAGACCGACGGACAGAGAGACTGATATTAATATCCCTCACTTTAGCGGGGGACAAAATATACGAGACGTATGACTAATATGAATTTGAAAAAAGTACTTTAAAATGAACACTTGAGAATTAATATTTTATAGATCAATGAAAGAATCATTAATTATATAAAAATATTAAAGTTAATGAAATACAAATTAATTTTTTGTTCTAATTTATATGTTATATTCAAGAAACCAGGGCGAATACAAGATTTATTAAACATCTAAAATTAAATTACTAATTTGATAAGTGGACCATGCAATTTGTGTTTAAAAATATCTTAATCTGCACGATACGCTTTCAAATATTAAACGTATCATGCAGATTACTTCTAGATAGAATTGTTTTTTTTTCTCACGAAACCATTAATAAACAATGCCATTTAAGAGAAATTAATATATTTTTTCTTCTAAGGACATGACCTGCATTAAGTGATGTTACTTCTAAACAAAGCTATCAAGAAGACTGACACTAGATAAGAATACTGTTGTTAAAACTTTGTTTGCTTATAAGAATGAAAGTTAGAAGTCGTGTAACGTCATATCAGTTTTATCGCAGTTCTGTGTTTGAGATTGGAATCCGGCAGTAACACAACGTGAAAATGCAATCAGATTTCGTGTTCCGGGTGGGGCAATCAGTCCCAATATACCGGTATGTTCAGTACAAGATAATTCCCTTTATTATCTTAAACATCTTGAAGACATGTACAGTTGCGAAGTACATGTAGGTGACACGAAATTACCTATTTAATACACATAGTATGGTGCTTACATTGTGTAAAATTTTTCAGCATGTATTTCATTTTAATACAATTGAATTTTAAATCATATTAAAATATTTGTTGCGAATACTAGGCCTAATTGAGCAAACACGGGCTTTGTAAAACATATGTGGGATCAGGTGTCATAGAGGACTACGCATCCCCTGTGCTATAGTTCTAATTATCATGATCAAGTAAACGGAACATTCCATAGACAAATCATTGAAAATAACGGTGTATCAACATAAATTCAAAAGAGTCAGTCTACATTCTTTAAAATTTATAGATTTATATGCTTCATTGTAGTGTATCGCACATAATTATGCTAAATGTTGATTTCAATCGAGACTGTGATATTATTTATTTGTTAAAGTCTTACATGTACCTCGTTTTGGAAAAAAAGTTCTCATGCAGAACAATTTGGAGACAACAGTTACTGCTCTATATGAATTTACGAGTGCAATAATACTCTTACATTTCAGTAATGCACATATATTGGAAGAAGAAGGCGATAATGGTTAAAATTGATGCTTCGTAAAAGAGGGATTGATTGCCTGTTGTTTTACGTCTATTCGAGGAATATCATTTAAATAGAGACTTCAGCAATGAACAGTGAAGCGCTTTAAGTTTAGAAAGTATCGACAGTCAGGGCCATTGAGCAGAGAATTTCGAAGTCTTTTATCGTACCAGTGATATATCATGACAGAGAACCTCGGTTCTTAAGCTATAGGCATCGTCCGAAAATATTTTCATTTTCAAATGTCGGGCGCTTGGTTAAGGAAATGTTTGTTTGACACGGCACGGCAATTCATGATCAACGAGATTCGAACTTGGGTATCCCATTCACGGAGAGAACGTTTACTACTAAAGGCCACTAAATACACGGGCTATTTTTATACCCCCCGCAAACGAAGTTTGGGGGGGTATATAGGAATCACCTTGTCCGTCTGTCTAGCTGTCCGTCTGTCTGTCTGTGCAATCGTGTCCGGTCCATATCTTTCTTCAGAGGGACATTGGAATCTACTACTCCACACAAAGATTGCCCATTACCTAAGGGTGTGTATGACCTTGAACCAAGGTCATTTGGGGAAGTTCAAGGTCACTGGAAGAAAAATTTCATGATTCGTGTCCGGTCCATATCTTTCTTATTAATATACTTGGAAGGTTCTTATTTCACACAGATTGCCCATGACCCAGGGGTGTGTCATGACCTTGACCCAAGGTCATTTGGGGAAGTTCAAGGTCACTGAAAGAAAAATTTCATAATTCGTGTCCGGTCCATATCTTTCTTATGGATAAAATTGGTAGGTTCTCATTTCACACAAAGATTGCCCATGACCGAAGGGTGTGTCATGACCTTGGCCCAAAGCCATTTGGGGAAGTTCAAGGTCACTGGAAGAAAAAATTCATAATTCGTGTCCGGTCCATATACATGTACTTCTTATGGATAAACTTGGTAGGTTGTTATTTCACACAAAGATTGGCCATGACCCAAGGGTGTGTCATGACCTTGACCCAAGGTCATTTGGGGAAGTTCAAGGTCACTGGAAGAAAAATTTCATAATTCATGTTTGATACATATCTTTATTATGGAAAAACTTGCTTCTGAAAAACCCAGCGGGGGGTATTTTGTCCCGTTTGGACAGTTCTAGTTAAATAAGGTATTTTAACAAGTTAGAGTCATTACGTATATCATCCAGTACAGTTGCTAGCCTGCTATATAGATCTTTATGTGAAAAAAAAATATCTGAAATTGAATCAGGTGTTTTGAACTCTGAAGTATCCATAAGGTTGAGTTCAAAATATATATCGATTGAATGTGCATGTAGCTTTGAAATTATTTGGTTCATTGATAAAACGTCCTTATATAATTTAGGTCAGTGTCTAATTGAAGGCCACAGCAAGAAACTTCTTTGCTTTCATAATATTATTTAATAAAAATTTTTTATTATTAATAAGCAACTAAATAAAAAAATATTCACCGATTTTGCATTTTAAAAACTAAGAATTACTACATGTAGATCAAGCTATACAATTAATGCATGGAAGTCACCATTGCAGTTTAATTTGTCTCATAGTACACTAGTTAACAAGTTCATAATAGTAATTTATAGAAACAGCATATTTTAACTACACCATTAAAGAAACCAAAAGAATTGCTTATTATAATACATTTAACTTAAGAGAGATGTCTACATCGTTGTATACAAGTTAATTTTGAAGACCAATATTTTTAACTAAAATTACTTCATCGTGAAAGGCGTTAACATAAAAATTTAACATTATGATGAAGAGTGAGAGAAAATTGCTCAAATTTATAGTTTGGTTGTCCCACAAACGACGTGATGTATGGAATCAGTGCGTGAAATAAAAATTCAGGATGTTAATTTTCTCACGACTTTGTTTTGAAAAGTCAGGTAGGTTTTGACTGACTCCCACTATAATGACGAATTCGGAAGAGGAAGTCTTTTGATCATTAGTGTGGACAAACCGTCCAATTGCTTTTTTCTAACTACAAATCTTTTTATCTTAAAATCTGTATGAGCTTGGGTTTTAAAATATTTCATTGCTTGAACAAGCCTAGCATCTTTACCTGCAAGATATTGACTACCACAGAAAGCTTAATAATGATATTTTGTAAACATTGATCAAGTCATTTCTCTTTAACATCACCGGTACTGCATTTTCCTTGAATATATCTGTACAGGCCTTAAATTTTTATGTAAATATGCAAATACATGTAACAGGGAAGTGCACAAAAAATTCACAGCATGAATTTCGGCATGCAAATATAATTTTAACCTGAGAATTAAGAAACAGATAAAATTCGATAAAAAGACATAATAACATGGTTCATTACATCTTTTTTTCTTTAATTTTCAAAAACGAATATAATTTGGTGTAGCAATCTTTTACGAATATTCAAAAATCGTTTTAACGCTTTAAATTCACATTAACTTTTAATGTATAAATTAGCTCTAATAAATTAATATATATTTTCTAAAGTCCTAAATGTCGAATTGGAGTAAACAAGTTTAATTCGTTAAAACAGATTAAGACAGAAAGATTTAAAAGAAGTATTAACGAAATCGATAATTCAATTAAATTATAGAACTCCAAAACATTTCTGTTAGGTTTAAAATGGTCCTCCGAATTTTTTTTTATAGGATTCTAAAATATCTCTATTAGGTCTTAAATGATTTTCCGTATTTTTGAAAATATCATTATGATAACATGTATGTTATCAAAAATATTTCTTATAAAGCGTAAACTGTTTGTTTTCACGGATCAAAATATAAATATTTAAATCATTGTAACATGGAATTTCTAATTAGAAATTTGTCATTGAATACCTTAAACGTGATGCATGGATAGAAATCTTAAGATAGGTATTGACAAGGATGTTCCTGTAACAGACACTCCTTGTCAAAACCGCTATCGAAGATGTTTTTCTATTCAACTAAGAAAAACTATTATCTTCAAATCTTCTCTAACAGAACTTGACAATTTTCCAAAGCTGAAAAAATGGATTTAGAATATAAAAAATTCTCGTTAATATATTTCATTAAGAATATTGGAAAATTCCTGTGCATGTACTGGTGGTTTTAAATTTAAATTTCATCTGATATTTCCCATACATAGTTATCATAACTTTCATTTTTTTTATTTTATTGTTTCAGAGAAAAGTTAAACCAAAAATTAAATCATAAAAAGACATATAATGACAAAGATTAATTTTTGGTGTGCACTCTTATTTTGGATGATCTGATTATCAGCTTTATGTTTGAAAAAGGTTTCCCCCTGAGTTACATAGAAAAAAGAACGCGCCAGGCTCCGTAGAAATGGGGAGACGCTTGTTTAAAAGTTTCTTCATTATTTTTGACTAAATGGACCAGATTGATCAAACTTTGGTCTAAACATCTTTTGCTATAACAACGTACGGAATTTACAGTCTGACAGAAAGTAGGGATGGATATTGTTTTGGTCTTATCGGGTAAAAGGCGTCACGATTGTCCGTTACCCAACTGACTTAAGGGAAATCCAACCAAAAAAATTATCGCATGCGAATCGATGCATAATTCTTATTCAAGATAAGAGACGATGGCATTCACTTAATTAATTGACGTGTTTGCCCTGAGGCGTGAGATTGTATTCAAATAGCAGTGGCTTGTCGTTGTCTAAGTCATACGGTAGATAGGCAGACGAGAGAGAGGGTCGGTAAAAAACAAAAGTATTCTTAGTTTGAATGCCACTTCCGATCCTGTTTGCTCGATAGAATCAAAATTTTACTTTTATTTATTTGGATAGACAACAGACACTTTCAAAATGCCTAAATTAAGTCTTTTGATTTTCTTTATTCTGCCTGGAATCGTTCTATGTGTGTCCAGTAGTTGTAAACAAGGTGGAAACTGTGTGCTTCCTGGATGCTATTGTAGCACATTCAAACACGAAATGGACACTACCAAAATACCGCAGATTGTATACTTTGGATTTGACGATGCCTTAACGACTGTGCTTCCAGCGTATTATGATCGCCTTTTCAATCACACTTCTAGGCGGAATCCGAACGGATGTCCCATTGGAATGACTCTTTATGTTTCTCATACATATACACAGTATCCATTGGTAAAACGTTATTACAAGGAAGGTCACGAAATTGCCGTGCACAGTGTTACTCACACGCATATTAAAACTCGAGCAGATCTTCAACGCGAAGCAGATAAACAAAAGAGAAATATCGCCAAATTTGCCGATATTCCCCTTGATGATATAATCGGGTGGCGGAGCCCATTCCTGGAGACAGCAGGAGACGAACAAGCAGAAGTCTTAAAGGGATTAGGATACAGATATGATATTTCTCTCACCTATAAGAGGTCCAAAATGAGTGGACAAAGCCCTTTTCCTTTTACTCTTGACTATGGTTGGACATTCTACTGTCAAATAAAACCTTGTCCGACAAGGTCCCACAGAGGGTTTTGGGAATTTCCTGTCAATTCATTAATGGATTATAAAGATCAATATCCATGCGGCTATGTAGATGGTTGTTACAATGCTCCAAAAACTGAAGAGGAAGCTTATCAATACCTGTTCAAGAACTTTAAAAGTTCATATGAAGGCAATAGAGCCCCCTTTGGACTTCACATGCACGCAGGATGGTTTTATACACAATTTCATTTAGATGCAATGGATAGATTTATTAACGACATATTAAAAAACGAAGATGTATATATTGTTCCAGTGAGACAAGCATTAGAATGGATGGAACACCCAACACCAATGAATGAACTTGATACTTTAGGAACATGGTCATGTCAAAACCCGAAAATTCGACCATCTGCTCACCATTCACAGCAACAACAACGACCAATGGCACCGGTGCCTCAACGCCCTAAATCATCAAAAACAACAACTACATCAACCACTACCACCACCACAACTACAACTACACCAAAACCATCTACAACGACTATCAAAATGCCTGTGTGGAAACCCACTCCTCCAAAAACCACGAGAAAACCTGCCTGGGCTCCACCCCCTCCCCCAAAGAGATTGCCATCGCCTCCAAAAAAGAATTTCTGGTCTTGGGTACAGCCAACAAAGAAATTTGAACCAAGCACCACGTCAACATTACCTCCAACAACTACTATTTCTACAACTCCTGTTCCAACGACAATATCAATTCCCAAACGTCCAGCAAATCCAGGTGGACCGTTTGTTTTAACATCGAATTCATTGAATCCTGAAAATATGAGGGAAAACTTTGCTAACAATCACAACATGATGCAAGCTTTGGAAACTTTCTCGTCTACTCCCCGAGTAATTGCCGAGGGTTTTATTGAAATTACACCTCGTCCTGACCTAGACAATAATGCACCAACTACGTTTCAACCATTGGGTGACGGATGCATACAGGGTGCAAATTGTCAACTGCCGTCTTGTCTCTGTAAAGGAAAGACTCCACCAGAACATATGGCTTGGACAGACACTCCGCAATTCGTCTATCTCACATTTGACGGGCCTATTCAAGAAAGAATATATCAGAAATACTATCAGATAATTGGAAACTCTAGGAAGAACCCAAACAATTGTCCTGTTGTATCAACCTTCTTTGTTTCTCAATCGGGTTCGTCAAATAACCTCATTAAACGACTTTATGACAGGAGCAATGAAATAGCACTTAAAGGATATGGTGGAATGCCGACGACTAATATGTCGATTTTTGAGGAAGGCATGATTGCTCAAATTTCAGTTTTACAGAGAATGGGCATTGATATAATCCAGGGCTGGAGAAGTCCTAATTTGAAGCCACTAGGCGATGAACAATTCAGGATTCTAAGAGACTACCAATACGTTTACGATGCCACGCTAACAACTCAATATCAGAAAGGTCCTCGATATTGGCCTTACACCTTGGATTTCAACAATGGAGACGAATGTGTTATAAAGAAATGTCCGAAAGAATCCTATAGTGGATTATGGGAAGTCCCTACTTCGCCTGTTTTGGACTATCTCGGACTCTATCCATGTAACTTTGTTGATGGATGCACCAATTCACCTACAACTGCAAATGACACCTTCAATTTCTTATGGAAAGAATTTACTCAACATTACACAACCAATAAGGCACCACTCGGTTTACATTTTCGGCATATTTGGTTCACACATCCTTTCTTTAATGATAATCTAGTCGGACTTCAAAAGTTTTTGGACAAGGTTGGTGAATATAAAGACGTTTATTTTGTTACCATTCGAAATTTGATAGAATGGATGAGACACCCTACAACGGTAGATCAGCTGAATAAGGGACACCTCTGGCAATGCTAATGGGTCGGCTTCCTCTACAAATTTCCATTCATTCCTTAACTAAATTTTGCCCAACCTTTTTAAATGCAAAATCTCAATAATTGTCAAACTAAAGAATATATTTTGGATAAGAGCGATCTGTGGTGTAATTTTTTATGCTAATATGTTGGGAATATGTATAAGGTGATAAAAATACACATAATGCACGAGCCAGAGCATATGGCAAAACCAATAACAGATCATGTTTCCGTATTTTATGACTGTTTTATGAGAGTAGCATATCAACGATCAATCCTCATTACTTGTGTATGAACTAATACAATTAAATAGAGTACACCATCATAAATTAAAAACACGCGTGATTTAATAAAAATTGCTAATTGTTTTCAGTAACAAATATAAAGTATCACTTGCTTTTCGAAGAAGATTTTTTAAATTCTTCAATTAGTAATTTTTCTCTCATGCAGAGGAGAACAATACGAAAATTTTTCTTTTGATTTTTTATTTAACGATTGATAAAAGCAACGATTATATAAAAATTATACACAATATTAATTATTCCTTTGTGCATTCATATGTCAGTATAATTATAGACATATCTAGAATCTCAGAAAAAATGAAATCCATCTTTGTGCTTTTTGCTGTGATATTGAACTTGCTTTTCTAAACGACACTGCCTGTGAGAAAAAAATATTGAAAAATATATTTTGTGAATATGAAATCTTAATTTGCATCATTAAATTTTAAAGGAAACTTTGGTATAAATAACTAAGTCATTATTGTACAAAAGCCGGTCTTAAGGCTGCTCTCATTTATAATTGTTTCTCTACCACAAGGTTAGTTTCTTTAAGTAAATTTACTGGTAGATCCACTGTTATTCAACGTAAGTTTTTCACCTGCCTTTTACCATTTTGGAATGCTAATCATTATCGCTAGTTCTAAATATATTTTTACGAGTTTTTTTTTTATGTCGCTTGATGATTTATATATTAAAATATGTTTATAAAGAAGGCGTTGGTTTGTCTCAGATATAATAATCACAAAGATAATCAAGAAAGAGGCGTACAGGTGGTGATTTTTCGATTAGAATCTAATGTATCGTGTGGTCCCTGACTTAGGTTTTTATTTCCATGTGGTCAGATTGTTTTTGTCTTTTAGAACAATGATCTGTTTCACACGTTTACTAATATATATAAAAAAATATCTTCATGGACTCCACGTTTGCCACAGACACTGGTTCCACCATAATGTTCCGTTGTGTATTTTTTTCCTGTTGAGGCTTAGTATAATTGCGTCAGATCGAGTCTTAATCGTGACTAGACTTCGATTATATAAGGAAGCATGCAAACTTTGCAAATCATTCAAATACATCGTGAATGATTGATGAACGTAAAGAAATAGCTCAACATAAAATTTAGGGTTTTGTAGTTGAGTGTAGATGTTCTTTAAATCTTGATAGTAATGACTTGATTGGAGGATACATGTATCGTTTGTGTGATATCATCAATTCAATACTACAGTTTTGAAAATTCATTTCTAGGAAAATTCTTATTTATCGTTTTTATTTTCATTGAAAATACAGAGGTCTAAATATTAATGTCACATTAAAATTAAAAAAAAATATTACTTGGTGAAAAATGAAAATTAATGTGAAAAATATTCTTCGCGTGTTTGCTCTGCTCCTATTTTGTATTGTTTTATGGACTTATGATCTTGAATACTGTTCGTTATCTTCATTTGTTTCATTGATCGACTCCCCACCCCCTCCCATAAAAATCTAAACGCAATACAATCTGTGAACATGGCATAAAACAAAACAAAAACAAACAGAAATTTCAGGGTTGGGATCAGTTATCTTGTAGATCGATCACACACGCAATGAGCCAGTACACTATATTGTCCCCCGCTGAAATCGGGTGATACAAACTTTGGTCTGTGTGTCCGTATGTCTGTCGGTAGTTCTGTCTATAACATTTATGTTTCCACGCGATATCTCGAGAAGCCTTTGAGCTTTTGCAATGACATTCAATATCAAAACTTCCTATTTATTTTGAGGTGAAGGTCGTTCTGTGTAAAGCTTTCATTTCTGGGTGATATCTCGAAAAGTTTTGCGTTTTGCAATTCAAAACTATAGCTTCCCATGGTCCCGCCCGCCCGTCCATCTTGTAGGCCGCCCCCTTTAGATTCACGCATGCTCTTCTTTTCTTAAGCGGGGGGGGGGGGGGGGGGGGCACGAATTCTTTTTTTTAATTGGTTCATGTTTATGATTCATTAAATTTTTTTCCATTTATTTTTAAGCATATAATGTATACCAGAAATTAAATATGTAACGTTAATTTTATGTTACAAGATATGTTAAATTATTTATTATCGAAGAATAAAACACTACGTTTTACTTGCCAATCATTAATAATTCATCCAGACCATTTCAATGTAACAGTACTATTTTCTTATGACACGGTAATCTGTTACTTTATTTAAAAAGTCAATATTTTTCCTCACATTTACGTGTTTGTACGTACTTAGAATAAATTTATCTGAATAAAATTGATTGATTTTGAAAATATATTTTCTTTGATGCTGTCACACATTTGCATTGATGTCTTTATGTAAGAGTATTTTAACCACAAAGAACTTTGACGAATCAACTGAAAACAAGATCCTATCCACGATGTCTACTGTCTTTGTTTCTATTATTATATAATCAACAACATTTTTAGGCGATAATAAATAATTTGAATAAATTGTACTATGGAGAGTTCAACTGCAAAATGCTAATGAATTGTCGGCTTATTATTTAAATGATATTTACTATTCTTCTTTACGTCCTAGACGTCAGCAAACTAATCGAATTGTTTTGTCCCGGACTAGAATGACGGTCTGTCATTGAGTAATTTGACAACGGACCTCACGTTTCCACATACATGTGTATGTCTATATTCTTGTGGACGACGTATTACAAATACAGACAGCAAGGTCCACGTTAATCCATGATTAAGTAATATAACAAGAGATATTTTTCCCTTTTTCGTAAAAGCAGTTTCATTTTAGTTACGAAATTTTGATTATGTTCTCAAAATCATCATAAATTTTTAAAAAATTGATGTTTTAAATTTCACTTAATCTGTTTCGTTATTTTTCGAAGTCAGCATTTTTTAAAATAGATAATACAGACTTTGTCATGTTCGGAGAAAACAATGGACACTATGGACTGTATGATCTACAATATATTTTGCAGGTTTCGTAATTTCCAGAAAACACTGTTTTCCCTTTTGCTTCCACAATAGTAATGGTATTAGTTGTAAACGCCGAACTTACAAGCTAATTCAAAGAATCTGTATCCTCCGTTTGAGAAAAAAGGAAGAGCATATCCGGATCTATGGATTTCGAAGGGGAGCATTTTAAGAAGGGCGGGTTGGGCCATTGGGAGTTACGGCATAAACATTAATTGCAAAAATGAAACATATGGAGATAACGAACAGTATTCAAGATTAAAAGTCCATAAAACAATACAAAATAGGAGCAGAGCACATACGAACCTCCAAAACATCAAAGAACTCGGTTCACTTCATATCATATTTGGCCCTGACAATTTCCAAAAAATTTAGTTCAAACTGAATCAAAACTATATAGTAGAAATAATTCTTGGATATATGCTTGCTTAAAATATATATTAAAAATTTGAGAATGTGTCCCTGTTTAACTATTTAGAAAATTTTAAAAATCAAAAATCAACTACAAAAGCATTTTTCAGGAATCAAAAATTTTCACTTTTTAAAAGCCTTTATGCAAAAAATTGTAATGGTGATATTGTGGGCCTCAAAATGTTTATTAAGTAGTTGATTTTAAACATTTTTCCGGCGCATTCTTCTTTTTGACCCCCAATAAATAGTTAAGGCATAGTATATCCAACATTTATTTCCACTATATAGTTTTGAGGTATATTTTTTGGAATATCATTGAAAAGTGAGCTTTTACAAACAGACAAAACGCAAACACTTTTACTCAAAATATATTGGCGTCTTCTTTAAGGCATAGTGAGTGGAGGTATATAATATCATTGAAAAGCTCGAACGCTTTTCAAAATATAGAGCGGAAACGAAATTGTTAAAACGGTCCTAATTCTCTCGACCTTTGACCTCTTGACCTCCAAATCGATGGGACTCTTTCATAGATCATTGGAGGTTGTGTAAAATTTCACTGCAAAAGCTTGTCGAGATATCGCGTGGAAACAAAAGTATTACAGACAGACTGACAGACAAATAGACCGAAATTTAAAATTCCCAACTTTAACTTGGGGAAAACAAAAATGTCTCTTCTAAAGTTTTATATTGTTTGCTTGGATCTTGCATCATTCTACATGATAAGGGATTTCATGTGTTCTAAATGCAGTCCAAGTGTGGAAAAACAAGACTCTAAAGTGACCTTAATCGACAGTCAAGCTTTAAAATCTCATACAAATCTAACTTTTTGTACTTAATGGTTCCCAACTTTATATTAAATCAGACTTATGTTAAAGCGAAAACGAGTTTGGTAAGAAAAAAATTATTAGTTGTTAAGGATGGCATTAAAATTATAGAAAGAAAATAAGTATAATATATTAAATTCAGAAAAAGTAATTAACCCTTCATATATGGGGCCAAATTTGTCAGTTTATATGAAAATAAGACCACAGCAATCATGGACATTTATATGGTAATGATGACAGGTTTCACTGTGACCTGTGGCAAATTATGATAAATGTTATCAGACAAGGAATAAAAATGAGGAATAAACGTCTCTGGGCTCAGTGAAAATCCATGTCGGACACCAATGGACTATATAAAACCTGTATTTTACACACAAAAAATAAGGCAAATGATTCCTTACAAGATGTGTATAGTGTAAATATATGCATTGTATAAACGTCTGAATCGCTCGCCTTTTGTGTTTACATGTTTTACATGCACTGGCGGTAGCTAATGAGATATGTCATGGTATGGAAGTCGGGCATTGTCAATTTGAATGTAGTTTCCTAATTGAAACATGCTTACTGTATGATACATTGAACAACACGGACATGGTTTCATCTCATCCTAAGGTTATACCATGTAATACAATGCAAAATAATAATTTGAGGTCTAAATTGACAAAGAAATCACAAAAATGATAAAAACTCATGAAAATGTACTAGTCCAATATATAGTGTATACGTCACTTAAAGTAGATTGAACAAACAGAATAATTTTTACCAACGGCCCAGCAAAGTTTAAACTTATATCACACGTTTTGACACTATCGAAATGCTATGCAATGCTTGAGAAGTGCTGCATAATCAAACCCTTTGAATTAAAACGGAAATATGCTTTACTTTGGATAACTTCCTTGACATTTTAAAATCGCAATACACCATTAATAGTACTGGAGAACACTTTTGATATTCGTTTCAAGATGAGGGAAATTCCTTCTATATTTGTACAAGCTAAATTCTATTCCGTTAATGACTAATTTATATATAAATAGACACGTTAATTAATACTTGAAAGGTGGAAAGAGGCCTTTATCAATTACTTGCATTTTTGGCAAGGAGAATGGTTGTTAAAGTTTTCTTCATTGACAGTAATTAACATTTTAGCGTTAGGAGCAGTACACAGACACACAGACCCTTTGTATAGGCTTTGGATGAAGAACCCTTTTCTGTGAGGGAGGGTGTTTTTACATGACAGTGATTGCTAATTATGTCACCATTTTCTGACATTATCTATGTGTTTTTAACTGATCAGTTATCTTTATATAGATATTGGACGACACATAAAACTGTATTTTTAGATTATTAATTAAGTACCTAATCATGAAAAATAATTCATAAGTCAATGCTTCAGAATAAGGTATTTCGTTTTTGAAAGAGGGTCTTATTGTATTTTACTAATATTGTAACTTTCTTTATTTACATCCTGTATATTCATAATTTGTAAAATATTGCTGTGCTTCCAATAATGCTCATTTTTAATGCTGCTTATACGTGTAAGTACGTACATTTTTATTTCCTTAATTCTCAATACAAAAACACATCAAATCGCCATTTTTTGGTCGATGCGATACGAATCCTGACTAACGTTTTCATGCAGATTGTTAATAGGTACTTATTACAAACTAAATTATTGGCAATTGGCAAATTTTCATTTTCCCGTTTACCCGCTGACAAGGAGCACGCAGTGGATGGAACCAGTCCACAGAGAATGCTTACCCTTCCATGGCACCTGATCCCACCTCTGATGCTTTTAGAGGTTTACTCAGCTCCCCATTTGTATTGTGTCAATGAATTTTTGAGCTTGGTTAATGTTTGTTACCTTTAGTTTTGCTGTGCTAATATATTTTCTTAGATAAAAAGTCTTATTCTGTATTTCAAGACACCCGACACACCTCTCCTGTGCCTCCCCTCTACCCATGTGACAACTTCTTATGATCGGAAAATGAAAAAAAAAATATTCCATCTGGACTTGATAAAACATACAGTTATGGAGACAAACGAAAAATATTTGAACAGATCACAATTCCATAAACCAATACAAAATAGAGGCAGAGCAACATACACGTACCTCTAAAACATAAGAGGTGGGATCAGGTGCCATGGAAGAGTACATTGTACATGAGCCTATCTTTTTTCGAGCTAACAATTTTCGTTTGAGAAATCGTTCGTCTCAGAATGATTTAAATTCAGAATCAGAATAACGATCTATTAAAAGGGAAATTCCCCATGTCGTCCTCATAGAAATACACGTATTTAATCACAGTTTATTAATAAAGATGTTTAAGAATTAAAGATATTTCAAGATCTCTTTTTCCTGACACATTAATCATGAAGCCCTGTATCATTCATGTACATGTATTGTTTCAAAGACCGTTTTTTATCGGTAATAAATATTAACTTAATAGAGATCCGAAGGTGTGAAAAAATAATTTATGTTTTGCTAATCATTATATCGTAAGCGAAGCATGGTAAAAAGACTGTTAGGCGTTAAGCCTAATGAAAATTATTTGAAATTAATCGTTTTGACATGAAATTGCAACATATCAGCACTGATACATGTAGGTATGTCAAACTATGCAAAATATATATTGAGAATATCAGTATGGTTTTTTTTCTTAAAAGGTCAAGGTCAAGGCGCCATGTAGGACGGGTTTAAATCGAGCCATCAAAAAAATGAGTGAAAATGTATGTTATTGAGTTATGAAGTAGATGGTTATGTTGAAATGGATGCACTGTATATTGGAGGTAGTGATTAAACAAAAGTTCACTTTCATCCTTCAATTCTCAAAAAGTTAGATCGAGCGAGTGACTACGGTGAGCAGGACTCACTGATTCACTGTATGTGTGCTGTGTATTCACTGCAGTTATTCCTTATAGGACATGCCTAAAACTAATAAAAAACAGTTTTCTAAGAATCAAGCTGGTAACATTAATACCCCAAACAGAGGACTTGGAGGTGGAAATAAACGTTTCAGGTGCGATCTCAGTGAGAGTGATACCTCCATGGCTAACTCTACAGGGCCCAACTTAGATCAAGATCTACATAAGTTAGATTCACTGCTCCACACTCTTTCTAAAGATGAAAACTTTACAAAAAGGGCTGTCTCTGTCATCTTAAATAACGATGTATTCAAATCACATATTTCTGATGCACTACTGGAAAAGGTTTCCTCTCTACAGACACAAGTCGATAGACTAGAGTGGCAGGTAGACGACTTAGAACAATATTCTCGTCGAAACTGTGTAAAGATAACGGGTGTCAAAGAAAATGAGGAGGAAAATACGGATAACTTAATGTTATCAATAAGCTTATCCTTGCCCCAAAAACCTATCCATATATAAGATTTCGAACCCATCGTGTAGGCAAGCAGCTTTATCATAGTGAAATTTACTTCATATTTGTCTATGCAAATAAGAGTAATCTGAAAGAATACAACAAAAATGAAATGAATGAACACAAAATTTTCATAAATGAAGCCCTGAAAAACGACGAATGGGCCTCTTAATAAGCACAAAAAAACTGCTCAAAGACCAACTTGTCGAGTCAGTGTGGACGTACGATGGAAAAATCATTGCGAAAACCCATAGCAGGAAAAGATGGACGATCACGCGATATTCGGACATCGAAAAATTAGAGGGCAACATTATGCGCGGCCCTCAAACCTCTACTCCAGCTGCGGCAGTGTTCAAATAAATATAATTTAAGACAACTTTGTGTCACACATACCTCTCTTCTCACTTGGATATAACTGGACTCCATCTTTCATAAGTTTCAGAAGTCTATTCTGCAATATCTTAAATGTATTATTTTTAGTAAGGGTTTTTCCCATACTAGGGTAAATACTTTTCTATAAATAGATGTTTACCTAAACACTATATTTTTGTATGGCTTAATACACCAAATCCCATACTGTACCTTTTTGTAAATGTGTTCTTACGTTTTCATACTCAGTTTACTGATACTCTTGTGTTTACAAGTCAAATTTGTGTTTTTTGTATATATGTTTTTTGTTCAGTTCGTATTCATTTCTTATGCGTTTTGTCTTATTCCAACCATACCGGTTTCATTTTTACTTTTATACACAGCATATCCGATGTGTGAATCCATGCCATCCAAATCAAATATAATGATTTTTGACACAAATGATTAAGGTGATTATAACTACTTTTAGGATGTCATGGATAAACTATCAGTTAGATTTTTGTGTATGTTTAAATCTACATTTTCGTCGTATTATTATATATATACTGTTAATATTAGGGTGCATAGAGACCAATCCTGGCCCCAGTTTTATTAAAAGTAGCCATAGTAGCAAACCTTTAAGTATAGTCCATAACAATGTTTGTAGTCTACTACCAAAATTAGATATCATAACTTCAGAGTTATCAACATATGATATTATTACCCTTAGTGAAACGCATTTAGATAATAGCATTAATGAAAATATTTCAATAGAAGGATTTCACCCACCTATTCGAAAAGATAGAAATAGACATGGCGGTGGTGTTGCTATATACATTTCGGACCAATTAGCTTACCATTTTCGAATGGATTTGTTTGATGGATTAGAAATTCTTTGGTCAGAAATACATAATGGCAAAAAAAAAATTTTATTAGCTGTACTTTATAGGCCCCCATCTTCACTAGCTAGCTGTTGGGACTTATTTAGCTCAAATTTGGAAAAGGCACTTGAATGTAATCTCCCAATATTCCTACTAGGAGATTTTAATGTTAATGTTTTGTCAAATCAAAGTAGCAGTTTCAAACTAATGCTACAAAAATTAAATTTAACAAATTTAATCGATTGTCCAACCAATTTTACAAAAACTGAGGGTACTTGCATAGATCTTATAATTACTAGCAATCCAACCTTGGTTGATAGTACATTTGTTTCAGCCCCATTTTGTAGTTCACATTCCCTTGTTGGACTGGACCTGAAATTCAATATACACAAACAATATGCATATAAGAGAGAAATTTTTGATTATAGTAATGCTGATTACAATAACCTCAATAATGATTTAGAAAATATAAATTGGGATTCAGAAGTTTTCAATACTACTGATGTAGATGAAATGTACTCTAATTTTACAAAAGTATTAACCAAAGGCATAGATAAACACATCCCTAAAAAAGCAATTACAATTCGACCAAAGGACAAAGTATTTATGAATAGTACAATTAGAAAATTGATGAGAAAACGAAATCGAATCCATCGTAAAGCTGTCAAATCAAAAAATCCACTTCACTGGGAAAAGTATAGATACCTGCGAAATCAGGTCATTGATGAAATTAGAATTTCTCGGCAAAATTATAACAAAAAACTTACAGAGCTGATAAATAAAACAATACCACCTGGTAAATGGTGGAGAATAGTGAAATCATTATCCAAACTAAACAATAAACATAAGCCAACACCTCCTCTTAAGGTCGATGGCCAAACACTGTTTCATCCCATAGACAAGGCCAATGCTATAAAAAAATTCTTTACAAATATCTCTTGCATTAACGATGAGCCTGATTTACCACCCCAGGGACCAGGTCCCCCCTTACATCATATGGAAACAATTAGAATTACAGAAAATGAAGTCTTAGACCAGTTACAAATCATCAATACATGTAAGCCATCAGGTCCTGATGGTGTTTCACCTCGAATTTTAAAATCTACTGCACAATCAATCTACAAACCACTGACAAAATTATTTAATATATCACTAAACAATGGAACTCTTCCTAATATTTGGAAAATTGCCCAAGTTACTCCTGTTTATAAAAATAAAGGAAATGCAGATGATGTCAATAACTATAGACCAATATCAGTAACATCTGTTGTTTGCAAATTATTAGAAAAAATTATTGTCAAGCATCTGCACAACTATATACTTGAGAACGATATACTATATAAGTTCCAGTCTGCTTTTCAAACTGGCGACTCAACCAGTAATCAGTTGGTGGTTTACCAACACTATCTTCTTTCATTAATGCTATTAAAAAGACTCATTATAGAACACCCAATAAACTTTTTAATCATGGAAATCGTAGTCAAAATATTATTCATTGTCAAGTAAGAAATAATGCTAGTAGTTTAAATGCTGATTTACAGAAAGATTATATAAGTGATTGCTCAAAATGTGAAAATTGTGATTTTCATATAGAAAATGCATATCATTTTTTCTTTGAATGCCCATGTTATGTTGAGCAAAGAAACACTCTTTTTCACTGTATATCTAGTATAGACCTGCAAAATCCTACATTTCCCTTAATCTTTTATTATTTGGTGATAGTAGTATTTCATATGCAAAAAATATGAAATTATTTTTGTGTTCACAATTATATATCACAAACCAAAAGGTTTCATAAATGAAGTGTAACAATGTAATACTTATTCCAGTTTATGTTTTAAGTTAAATACACATTCATTGTATGTTTATAAATTGCTGTAGTTCTCATTTTTTCGATTCAATTCATTTCCACATTTATAAACCGGTATTCATATGTTGTTTTTTTTTTCCTTTTCTATCTTTACTCATGTATCTTTCTTTCCCCTATGTTCTATTTAAATTTGTGTCTGTATACAACTTATTGGTCATATATAAACCTGTTACTATATGTGTATTAATTAACCTTGTACCTTTGGAGAGGGCTCATATAGGCTATGCCTGCTGCCCAATCCTATTATGTATTTTACATAATAAAATATGTTCAAATCAAATCAAAATCAGAAAAAATATGTGTCTGCGAAAAATGCATATATAAATGACAAATTCATTTTTTTTTACAACTTTTAAAAGAATAAATAATTCTGTGAAAGTGATGGAGCATAACGGTTAACAGTGCATGTTCGTAATCTCTTACAAAGTGTTTGGCGTGGAGAATTCCTGCATAGAGCCAATGTGTTGTGTTTAACCGTGTGTATAACATCAATAAATGTTGTTTGAAATTTATATTTTTAGCACTTTTTCGCATTTAATTTTTTTGTGTTTTTTTCAACAAGTTCATGACATTCATACATGTATGTTGTTCTTTACGCTCAATAATATGCCAGTTTATCTAAATATATAAAAATTGACGTCTCTTTGAAAAAGTTTTTCAATTGTGACTTCAGCTGGTGACCGTTAATCCAATTCAATCATTTAAGGTTTCTCTCTTTAAACAAAGGAATGATCCTTGAAGAATGGTGTTTTAACATCCGTCATAAAATAGGAAAAAAGCTTAAGAACTATACGCAAGTACTTAAATAAAACCTTCATATTATTTTGTAAAAGTGACAGATTTGATGAATCATTCCATCCGCTATTTTTACTCTGATTTTATTTTGATAGGTTATTGGATGATTTAAAGTTAGAAACATCTACAGAAATGTCAAGGAGGAGACAGAAATATTGTCATTGTTTAATATTATTGATGGATATTTTTTCGTACAATTTTTTTTTTGTAAATAGAACTAAAATACGCTTGTACAAACTCCAAATAAGTAGAATAAGAAGCTAGATGACTGTATTTTTTAACGTATGTATTACACAAAATACTGTCGACTTGGAACAGAATATTTTTGTCTACAATTTATTAATATCTACTAGCAATTATACACGTGCGAGTCATACATTTTGTAAAAATCAAAATTCATTTGAATATAATACATATGTATGAATTTTAAACTTTAACAGTGACGTAGTATCGTTTTTGACGGTCGAGGGGGGGGGGGGGAGCCAGAGAAAAAATTTACTCACTAGAAAAAGTTCACAAGCGAAAAAAAGATAATTTCCAAAACTCGAAAATCCTATTTCGTGTGTGGGTGGGTGGGAGGTGGGGGCAACACTTTCTTCACCAACTTCTTTCAATACCACTTTTTTTTCCCGCAATGTACTACAATTAAGGGGGGGGGGGGCTTAGAGGCCAACTTTTTCTTTCTTTACCAACTTCTTTCAATACCTAATTTTCCCCCCTCAATATACTAAAATAAGCTTATTTCAGTATACAGTTGCACAAAGTGGGGGGGGGGGCAAACAGCCTTTTAATGAACATTTTCAAAAGTATAAGTTGAGTCTGGGAAAAAAGTGGCCCCCCTGTTGCTACGTGCCTGTTTAAAGCTTATTTGAAAGTTGATTATGTTTTCAAAAGAAAGCACATCACTTTAAAATTGAGATTTTATTTTTCCTCTTTTAAAAGTGGATCCAGTAGAGTTTATTGCAAAGAGGAGACTTGTGGGAATAATTCAGGAAATTTCAAGAATAAAACGTTAATGTTGTAGTGATATGAACTAGGCGTGCCTCATGATATATTCGTATGGTTTCACGACTTATTAATTGCGTGCTAAATACATCAAAAATTGTACCTTTTTCATTGCCATAGATTTTCTCCGACCCCAAACTCTGCCATATTTAGAAAGGTCATAGGTTTATTTAAATGTTATGTTAAATACAAAACCACACACATAAAAAGTAATAATTTTATTTTTTTTAATTTTTTTTTGAAAGATGCGGAGAGAAAGAAATATACATAATATCTACACATTTGTGCAAAAGACAACGATCACTGGCACAGAAGGGAAAGTTCTAAAAACAAGAGGCCCACGGGCCTTATAGGTCACCTGAATATCCCAGAAAAACTTTCCAACAATTTAATTTGATTCATGTTTTAAACCAGAGGCCATGAAATTCACAATTTTGAAAAAGGCACCATTGCTTATCATAATTACACACTTAGATTGCTTACTTTGGTTACTTAATACCCAGAGGTACATCAGAGTAACAAAGAGAAAATGCATGTCCAATGTGTAACCAGTTGTGCACCCCATCCCCACGGACCATGGGGCTACATTTGGAAATTTTATCATGAATTTTATTTCATCATAAATTGTTGATTAATACCAAATTTCAAAGCATTAATTTATTTTCAGACTATGCCCCCCCCTTCCAAATACCTCTGACTCAGGGGCCCGGAAATTAACCAATTTGGAAAAGGCGGCTTTCTTCATCATAAATATGTACTTAGATCATTGGCATGATACCCAGAAGCAAAGGAAAAAAAATCAAATAATTCATGCATTTTCATTATTTAAACATTAGAGCCCCGCCCTAACATAAAAAGCCCTTACCCTGGGGCCCTGAAATTCACAAATCTCAAAGAGACATCCTTCCTCCTCATAACTACACGTGTATGTACATAGTTCTTTCCTTTAATACCCAGGCGCAGAAAAGAAGATTAGATTTTCAAAGAAATAATTCATTTTCACTATATAATCTTTATAGCCCCGCCCTAGCACTAGAACCCCTGACCCTGGGGCCATGAAATTCACAATTTTGGAAAAGGCCGCTTTATTCAACATACTAGTAACTCTGCACTTGGTTAGTTTATTTTACGCCAATGAGCAGAGAAGGAGAATTTCAAAGAATTTAGTATATGCATTTTCACTTTATAATCTATTTAATCCCGCCCTAGCACTAGAACCCCTGACCCTGGGGCCATGAAGTTCACAATTTTGGTAGAAGACGCAATGCTGATTACAATCATACCAACAATTTGACTGCTTGATGTCCAGGAGTAAAGAAGAAGATGTTTAAAGATTGCACTAATTTTAGTGGTTTTGGTCCCACCCACCAGGGGGGCAGGGACCATGAAATTCACAATTTACTCAGGTGACCTAAAAAATGATGAAATCCACATGCGCCTCAAACGGGGAAAATATACTATTGATATATAAAATAATTATTCAGTTTTTTTCGCTCATCAGTTTCAAAAGGACATTGAATATTAGCCCTTCATATTGATCATAGTGTTCTTCAATCAAGTTTTACCATTACAGTCTCTGGATGTACGAAAAAGTACAACATGTACACATGAAAATTGGGATTTAATTGACAGGAATTAAAAGAAATAATAAGCTTTTATCATTTTTTTTAAATCAAAGTGGAGGAATGGTGGTCAACATATCAGGTTCCTGCATGTGGATGTTTTGTGTTTGTTGGGAATAAGGAAAGATAACCCTTGCTGTGAACATTCTGATTACTTCAATCATTCTTCTCTCAAATTGTCGCGCAATTCATTGACATATAAATATTCCATATCTCTTTAATTTGAGACTGATTTCCTAAATTATCAAGGCACAAATACGAGAAAAATCGCAGTCAAATGTTACTACGTTTTTAAGAAAATATATAATGTCATTAATTCCTCTGAAGGGCCATTAATTTACATGTCTGAAAAATAATCTATTCTTAACACTGACCTTTCTGCAATTCTACGTAGTAAAAAGAAACTTGAAATAAAACATTGAACCAAAATTAAAAGCAAAAAACTAAAATCATGGGGGAAAATATACGATATCATATCCTCCATGTCGATGTTTGACATCTACATACCGGGTATCACATCACGTACGTGGTATGGTAATAAAATAACTCTAATAGAGAAGTTTATTGAAAACGTCCCAACAATGTATACATGTATATGCATTGTAGACATACTTGTTTTATTTAACACATATTCTTATGCAAAGTGAAACACCAAGTGTTAGAAAAAGAATTATTGAACAACACATATATGTACAAAGTATATAAATGAACATAAATACAACACAGTAAGATACTTTTATTAAAATTCAGATCTTACATAAAAACAGGTCAATATACTATACATCAAAATTTCCTGTCAATTCCTTTTCCGTATAAGTACGAAAAAACATATGTTTTGCCTCGGGAAAAACACCGCAGGCTAGGAATGAAATTAACAGCGATTATAAGATATATTACCATTAACTTTTGTATCCCGTGATAGCTCAGTTGGTAGAGCGGAGGACTGTAGTGGTATTAACATTGAAATCCTTAGGTCGGTGGTTCAAATCCGCCTCGCGGGATTCATTTTTTCCCTCATGTTTGTCATCATTTCTTTTCCCAAAGTCTCCAAACAAACTGCTCTTTGAACCATAAAGTAATAGAAATCATTCAATATTTTATTATCATATTCTATGACCAATGTATGGTAAAAGCAAATACACTAAGCCACACACATCTTTTGCAAAGATTTGATAAATTCTGAAAAAAAATGATCACTAATTTGTTGTGTTAACTTACATAAAGATGACTTTCTGTAAATTACACAATTTAAACCAATCGCATTTCAGAGATAAAAAGAATTTTAAACAATAATAGATTTATTTTCCAACCCTAATTTAAAATAAAATTTCATTATGCTAATTAAATGTTATTATAAAGTGTGTGTCATTTTTATTAATTTTACTAAGAATATTTACATTTTGTTTGTTTTCCAGTACCCGTTTTGTGTTCCACTGGCATTGTATTTAACAAGACAGTTTGGTTCTCGAGAACTAGATCCAATTTTTATACATTTCAGAGGTGCGAGTCCGTGACTCCGAGTTCCAGCTGCTTAATATGAAAAAAAAATAAATAAAATAAAACAACTCTAATGGTCAAAGAGGACAGGTAAGATGAACTGCGTACAAGAGTCTACATTTACTATCGATTTTCTCTATATCGTACGCACGTGATTAAATAAATTAAATTTATTCAACACGTAAAAAGATCTGAAAAACAAGCAAACATCCACAATCAAAGATCTGGCATAGCTTACGACACAGCTACAACAGAAAAAGTAATTGCATGAGAAATGTGATTGTAAAGAAAAGATTTATGAAATTGATATAATCTTAACAACAGAGACTACAAGAAAACACTTTCTGACCGTTTCACGATGACTGAAAGACGACGGCAAAATGTATTATGACGTTAAGTCGGGGCAGCGTGAGTAAGTTACATTCTGTGTGGAGCTCGGGGTACCCCTCTCCAGACCAAGGACTGCTGGAACAAACAAAAGTTCTAGGTGTCTAGAGTTCTTGTCTATCATTGGCATTACCGTGTCACGGAAAACCTAACGATTCAGATCGAAAGCAAATGAGCAGAACTGACGACCAGCAACTATTACCGATCTACTAACATCAGAGGTGCAAGAGATGGTAAGAGCTAGCTAGGAGATGCACATCAGACAGTAAGAGACATCTCAATGCAATTTGATATTGGTATTGCTACAGCACAAATAATGTTAAAGGATTGTTAAACATAGAAAGGATTGGGTCCCTCGCTTACTATAACACTTAAAGACAGCAGAGTTGACTCTTTACGATCGTTTTAAAAAAAGATGAAAGTGAGAGGTTTTGAGATGGAGTCGTACCACAGAAGAGAACTGGCCCTGTTACTATGCCCTTGTGCCCCCTCATTAAAACGTCTGATAAACTTTCTGGCTTTTCAAGATTTTTGATAGTTTAAAACTGATAATATATGGTTGTTCCCCCGAACTAACATGCTTCCCATTGGACCTGTCAAGTACAGATAAGTACCCTTAAGGTGGTCCTGAAAATTCGCACCTGACTGGTAACAGCAATGATGTGAAAAGGATAGAATAGGAATCTTCTATGATCGTTCTTTGCATCTTAGAAAACCACAAAATAAGCACATGTACATGTATTTGCAAACTTTCTACCGAAAACCCAGAACTTTTTCTACAACTATTCCTGAAATATTTTTTGAGGCATATTAGCGTTGCCCATCCAAAAGACCGAGTCATTTCTTGCTATTGTCATCATCTTGAAAGCATGCATTTCTTACAGGAAGATTTAAGACGTATCAAATCCTATTATGTAGACAAGTGCAAATTTAATATTTTTACATCATGTACATCAATTTCCAATTTTATCAGAACGTAATTTTTATTATGTTTTGGAGCCGAGGCTGACGTCATTACTAGTCACGCTGCAGCCAGAACTACATGTCAGATTGTCTAAGTGCAAACCTTAGCATTTTGTATTTTTGAAGTACTAAAGTTAAACAGGTGTGTATTATGTATTTTTGCTACTTTTTACCTAGTGTGCATTTATGTAAATCATTATAATTATGCATTTCTTAGAATTTCATGATTTGTACATGAGTTGTGTATTCGGTGAAATTATTTCCCGCCAGACGCTACATGTGCGCTAGGTTAGGAAATCGTGCATATCGATAGAATTTATAGAATTATTACGTAGTTAATAATGTCATATGTTTCTTGATCATAGTTATGCATAATAACGAGGTTGTTGCAACTTTATTTCTATTTTAGTGTAATTATAAACGTGACCTTGTGAAATTTGTATGTAGTATTCCGGAATTACGGATTCTTCAGTTCGGAACTAGGTCTAGGTTTTACTTTTAGTAGGCGATATGTGTTTCCTGTTTGTTTGTTTGTTTACCGATAAGTTGTTTTGATTTGTATGCATTTAATAGTGATTCAAGGTAAATTGAACATGAAGAATAGATTGTATGAATAAGATTTCATGATGTAGCAAATGTTCAATGATTTCTATACATTATAATGTCATTGTTGTTCATAATAATAAGGGAATAACTTGTCTTTGTAAACTTTGACTTGTGACCCTGATGTTTTATATATCAGTTTGATGGTATAGATGTTGATGGTTAAGTCTATTACTTTTCTTGACTGAATACATGTAGAAGTCTGTTATTTGGTAATGGCTATGTATACTATTCTTTAATAAGAGTCAAGCTAGGTATTGAGACAGTTGTATATTATAGAAGTCAGTATCTGTGTCATATTAAGTTGACCAGTTTAATCATATTAGTGTTTACACTTTATCGTGAGTACATAATAGTACCATGTCTTATATTTAGTGTAGGTCTCACTATATATGCTTTTATATGACTTAAGTGTTAAGTAGGTTGATCAAGAGTTGTGCATGCTCATGCTACTAGGGTTTATTTATGAAATAACATCATGAACCATCATTCAGTATATACACTTTGTACATACTTTATTACTGTTGTTTATTATTGTACTTTGTTCTTTGCAGATATCACTGCTGCCTTTTGGTTTTACTAAATAAATTGGTGAACCTAAACAAAAGTCTTATCGCTTGGCTACAATTATATACCATGAAATCCGATTTCCCACACGAGAAAGGGTAGGTGGAACGTTCTATCGTTAAAATGATATTGTCCTACGGACCCGGTTTAACGACAGAATTCGTTCCTTGTATTCGTAATGTAGCAATAGGAACACGGCGATAACTCGTACTCAGTGATTTACTACGGACAATCTAGAGAGTTCCGAATGTAAACATCGAAGCGAGAGAAAAACGTTGAGAAAATTAACTGGATTTTCGTCTTTATATGGATTATTTTTTGGGATAAAAGGCATAAGCAATCTCAAAAAGGTTTGTTTTGATTAATTTGGTAGTTATTTCAAGTGCAAATCCTTTTATATTCTCAAAATCGTTTCGGAGCGGATCCGCTCCGATTTGCTACATTGCAAGTAAATGAGATGTATTCTAACTGTGGTGAGGGCTTGTACCGAGACACAGTTAGATTAGTCTAACTAGAGAAAGGGTCCCAACGTCTCCTAGCTTTAACATTGATACCGCCCGGGTTTTTTCAATTTTCAAACCATTGAACGATATACTTTAAAAAAAAACGCAAAGAAATGAGCCTGTAAACTAGAAAGAACCTAGCAAAAATATTGTTTGAAACGCGCTTCTACCGCTGCTGCGTTTTGAGAAGGAAAAAACTCTAAATGCTAGAAAATTGAACACCTTGTCCCCTTTCCTGAAGAAATGTAAAGATTCCACCACCAAAATCCTGCACATATTTATATAATTAGTGACGTTACAGGAATCTTTATCAAATCCACCTTTTTAATGGAATAAATTTCAACTTCGAATTTTTGCACAATTAGTCGTATATCGAAAGAGAATTTAGCACACACTATATAAGTTTGTTTTCATTTCTTCCCAGTCATCTAGCTTCAGCTATACAAAGCAGAAAAAACAGCTCAACACTATTTATGAGTCTTTGTGTGCCAGAAAATTTCAAATCGATTGAAAACAAAAATGATATGAAGAGAGTCAAAATCGGTCCAAAACCCATTCAACACTTTTCAAATGTTAGAGAAAACCAAGCAGAAAGGATATACTGAGTACCATGCGTGCAAGAAAATGTATAGTCGTTTAACAGGACCAAAAGATGAGAAACTTTACGTTTTAGAGCATGTTTGACTCAGAGAAAATCATATTATGAATCTAAAGCTCTATTTGAAAAAAAATTGCGAAATGATGTCTCGAAAGTCTCTCATACAGTAACCATAACATGAAAGCAATGTTTGATGGAACACTGTGGTCAGTGCTCCAGCATCGGACGGTCATTCTCCAGATGTGGGGTTGTTTTGAATATATTTAAAAGAGAAGGGGAAAAAAAGACCCGCTGAGTTTCTAATACTTGAAACGATTTCTAACAAAGTCCCTCATTCGGGAACAGAATATGCTTACCATACCGCACATGTGCAACAACTTAAGAATTTGCGAAATTTCACACAAAATCGTTGCTGTTCTAATTAATGTATGATGTCTGTTAAATTTCAAATGTTTGAATGGAAATGATATTCTATCAAAGCACTATATATACATGTACGAAAAAGAACGTTTCAAAATAGATGTACGGACGTACATGTATAGATATATTTAAGGCCCCAGTTGGCATATTTAAAAAAATATATCTGACTTAGCTGTTCTGATTTCTAGCTTACTCAGTAGTATGTTGTTTAACGTTCCTCTCTCGAATCTTTTGCTCGTATTGAGACCTTCCACTTGCCGATGGAGGGCTACAAACTTTTGACATACACTAGGCTCTCGGGGTAATTGAGCACCACTGTAACATTGGACCTCGTTGATTCGAAGGACCGGTCTCCACATCCCAAAGGGGAATTTGAGTCCGCGACGTAAGGATCAACTTTCTCCGCAACTCTAGATCATAAATTCAATAGCTGAACAATCCCTCCCGTTTGTATAAAAAATAAACGCCGAATGTTTAACCTACCCCCGGTACTCCTTGTATTCCAGGTTCACGTATCTAAAAAGCAGCTCTTTAATTTCATATTTCGGGAGGCAAATTTGTGAGGTTTCACTCGTTTTTGCATGTTTTGTGAAGAATATTTAAAGACGTTGCACGGTATAAATTTCTGAGAGCTAATTCTGAAGTTCAAAATCGACGTTAAATTTTTTCAATTACAATTCTCTACAGTAATGTCAGCGTTAAAACGCACAAGATTTGCTCATGGCACGGCTTGCAATAATTTTGATAAAGAAGATTAGTAACGAGTCTAAAGGCAGTTCCCTGCACACCATGTGACCGTAATTATGACACTCATAGCAAAAGTAAGAATAAATGCTTCTACGCACGTAACTCGTGCAATCGCCTGATAACATGTACGTTTAATGCTAAAATATTTTATGCATTATTCAATATAACAAAGCTAGACTAACAAAGATAAACACATGCTTGAAGTACCAACCTTATGTTTAATAACTATAATATACCAAGACTGATCCGCTCAAATGAAGAGGGAAGGTGTGCATATCCCTTGTGCTTATCATTAAGCACAAAGGATATACAACCAGCCCCACCCTCATTTTTGCTTGCAAAAGTCTTTAGAACCCTATCTTAATCACCTGTTCATAGTGTCTAAGTGATGTTGTTTCTCTGTGTCGAGAGTCGCCCGCGTGGTGCAGTGGTTAGAGCGTCTGCTGTAGAGTCGCGAAGTAAGGAGTTGATCCTTACGTCGCGGGTTCGAATTCCACTGTGGGACGTGGAGACCGGTCCTTCGGGTGAGACCTTATTTATAAATCGAGGTCCAGTGTAGCAGTAGGTGCTGGTACGAAAAATATCCCTTTTTACTCAATGACCCTGAGAGCCGAGTGAAGGACAAAATTGGCAGCTCTCCATCGGCAAATGATATGATTTATAAATTCTCGAGAAGGACATTAAAAATATATAATCAATCTGTGTAGAGAAATGATATCACAAAACCATGACAATATGAAGATTTCAGACTTTGAAATAACTAAAAATTGAATTTATTAGGTCACCTGAGGTGATTTATTGCTACAATGTATCTGTTTTCGTCCGTCGTCGTAAGTCGTTCGTAAATTTTTATCATTTTTAGCTTCTTCTCTTGAACCACTGAACCAATTTCAACCAAATTTGGTATACAGCATCTATGGGTAAAAGGGAACAAAAATTGTGAATTTCCTGGTTACTGTCCCACTGGGGCCTGAGGGATGGCCGGCCAAACCACTAAAATTAATGCAATTTTAAAAAATCTTCTTCTATACTCCTGGACATCAAGCAGTCAAATTGTTTACATGATTGTATTAGTTGAGTCCTCTACCAAACTTGTGAATTCATGGCCCTGGGGGCAGGGGTTCTAGTGCTAGGGCGGGGCTAAATAGATTATATAGTAAAAATGCATTATTTCTTTGAAAATCTTCTTCTCTGCTTCTGGGCATTAAGTAAACTAAATAAGTAGATAGTTATGTTGAATAAGGCTGTCTCTTCCAAAATTGTGAATTTCATGGCCCCAGGGTCAGGGGTTTTTAGGTGCTAGGGCTGGGCTATAAAGATAATATAGTGAAAATACATTATTTCTTTGAAAATCTTCTTTGATCCTGGGTATTTAATAAACTAACAATTTATATATAGTTATGTTGAATAAGGCTGCCTCTTCCAAAATTGTGCATTTTATGGCCCTGGGGTCAGGGGTTCTGGTGTTAGGGCGGGGCTCTATTTATTACATAGTGAAAATGCATAAATTCTTTGAAAATCTTCTTCTCTGCTCCTGGGCTTAAAACAAAATAATCAAGTACATAGTTATGATGAGCAATAACGTCTCTTCCAAAATTGTGCATTCCAGGGCCCCTTTGTAGGAGGTTATGGTGTTAGGGTGAGGCTCTATTGATCATATAGTGAAAATACATTAATTCTTTAAAAATCTTCTCTGCTCCTGAGTATTAAACCAATGAACTATGAACATAGTTAAAATAAGGAAGGATGCCTCTTCCAGATTTGTGAATTTTAGGGCCCTAGGATCAGGGGTTTTGGTGTTGGGTGAGGCTCCAATGATTATATAGTGTAAATGCATGAATTCTTCGAAAACCTTTTCCTTTGTTCTTGGGAGTTATGCAAATGTTCTACGTACATAATAATAGGCGCGCTTGATTTGTCCATACCTTACTTCATCCGGTGTAGACGATTTACACCTTATAAACAAGTGAAATTGGGTGTAGTGTAGCAAATTCAACATGGACGTCAAAATTTCAACCAACTGAGGGGAACCTATTTGCAGACGATTTTTAAAAAAAATATTTGTTGCGATTGTAAACATTTTTTTAAAAATTCATTTAAAAACAAAACATTTTATGAAAAGGCAAAGCATTTTTTATAAAAACATTTTCTTAGCTGCTTACAATTACCCCTATAACTAAATATCTGTCCATTGTCAATTATATATAGAGACTTTATCACCCAAATTTGCAAGACTTGCTTATTTTTTTCATTTTACAAATTATGAAGTATTTCATTTTCCATAAAATGGCCAAAATACGGTCCACTAAATTACTAAAAACAATTCATCACAATCAACCTTACCTATCAAATACTTGACGGTAAACTCAAATACAGAAAAAGAATTTCTGCAGTTTTACCATCTCGTCATTAGCCGGCCATATTGAATTTTCGGTGCAATTCCCTACACATGTCCTTATTGTCCTGCACAGGGTGTAGAAGGTGTACACCAAAACTGTACACTTTTGCGCTTGATTATGGAAAAGTGTACACTGGGTGTAAGGTGTAGACAAATCAAGCGCGCCCAATGATAATGAAAGGTGCCTCTTCCAAAATGGTTGATTTCATGGCCCCTGGGTCAGGGTACTTGGGGGTGGGGGTAACATAGTCTGAAAAGAAATTAATGCTTTGAAATCTGCTTTTTGGTATTATCAACCATTTATGATGAATTCTACCACGATTATTGCCGAGATCAAAGAAATGCCGCGGACATTATTCTCCAATAAATCACGAACGTCATCAAAATATTATCAGATTACAAACACGTATCAAACCTGTGCAACTGAAATGAATTCTCGAAGCTTATTTAGACCTCATCGATGTGTCGTCTTTCAAAGCATAGATACTCAGATCTCCAGATAACATTTTTACCCCAAATTGTATTTACTCCCTGATTTTCAAATCAATGCAGATTTTGATTTTCAGCCAAATAATTGAAGAGTATTTTGTTTACATTTAAATGTTTTGACCTTATTTTGATTTTTAACTTATACTCGAAATATAAATGTTTTTGAAGAGGGAAAGAACTACAAAGGTCAGTTCCTGCATGCATTTACTAGTATTTTCATACCAATTGTTAGTGCATTATTTATACACTGAATTGACGACGGATTTTCGCTATATTTCATGACAATGAGCACACGGCGGGTGTGAACGGTCAGCAGGGGCCTCCATGGCACCTGAACCCACCTCTGATGTTTCGGAGGTCCGTGTTTGCTCTGCTCCTACTTTGTATTGTTTTATGGACTTTGATATCCTACTTAAAATAAAATTTGAAAATACCAACAAAACTTTTTGCTAAAATTGGGAAGCATTCTTTTTTGACAAGGAAGATTACATAGTAGGTCAAGGTACCATAGAGCCAGAGACACAGAAAACTTTCCTTCATTTAAGATATTGTATCAAGAGTAAACTGAGAGAAAAGAATTCGTTAATATGGCAAGTTGAGAGAAATGAAAAATTGGCTATGAACCCATAATAAAACCAGAAGTCTCTGTCGAGACTGAAGCTCTACTGGTTTGTACTTATAATAAAGAAAGAGAAAAGTAGCAGTTGGGATATAAAACTTTACAAAAGCAATAAATAGAATAATGACAAATACCGATACACAGAATTATGTATCTTAGTGTAGTCTACTTGTGTGCCAAGTTATATTGAAATCAGACCAAAACTGTAGGAGGAGTAGCATTTTAAATGTATTTCAAAGAAATTTCTTTTTTAAGTAACAACAGCAACACCGTTCATTGAAACAAAAACCTATATACAGAATTATGTATCTTAGTGTAGTATACTTGTGTGCCAAGTTACATTGAAATCAGACCAAAACTGTACAAGGAGTAGCATTTTGAATGTTTTTCACAGAAATTTCTACTTTTAGTAACAACGGCAACATCGTTCTTTGAAATCAAAAACCAATATACAGAATTATGTATCTTAGTGTAGTCTACTTGTGTGCCAAGTTACATGTATATTGAAATCAGACCAAAACTGTAGGAAGAGAAGCAATTTGAATGATTTTCACAAAAAAATCTATTCTTAGTAACAACGGCAACACCGTTCATCGAAATCAAAAACCGATACACAAAATTATGTATCTTTGTTTAGTCTACTTGTATGCCAAGTTATACTGAAATCAGTTTAAAACTGTAGGAGGAGTAGCATTTTGAATGATTTTCACAAATTGTTATACTGAAATCAGATTAAAACTGTAGGAGGAGTAGCATTTTGAATGATTTTCACAAATTTTTCTATTTTTAGTAACAACGGCAACACCGTTCATCGAAATCAAAAACCGATACACAGAATTATGTATCTTAGTGTATTTTACTTGTGTGCCAAGTTATATTGAAATCTGACCAAAACTGTAGGAGGAGTAGAATTTTGAATGATTTTCACATTTTTCTATTTTTAGTAACAACTGCAACACCGTTCATCGAGATCAAAAACCGATACACAGAATTATGTATCATAGTGTAGTCTATTTGTGTGCCAAGTTATACTGAAATCAGACCAAAACTGTAGGAGGAGTAGCATTTTGAAAAATTGTTTACAGACGGATAGACAGACAGACAGACAGACGGACGGACGACGGACGCATTACTATCGCATAAGCTCTTCTGGTCTCTGACCAGTAGAGCTAAAAAGTATGCATTGGGCACAGTCTTTCTATTTATAGAAATCTAAATCTTTGATTCTCCCTCCCTAAATGGAGATCGTTGTTGCCATTACTAGAATATTCCTGGTCACTAAGAGACTTTTAAATCTGTACTTCGTTTTTTGAAAAAATCAAACACTGAGTTAAACTGCAATTCATATCACTAAGTAAGTTGTACCTGTATTTTTCAACCTGTTGTATGCAGTGCTTTTGTGGTGTAATAATTATCTACGATTGCTAATGCTTAATTATACGCCCTATTTTAATTTCCAATGCGTATTTTGTAAAATTCAAAGCGTATGTCTGCAAATACGCACCTTATCTGGAGCTCTGATATTACTGTATATTGCATAAAATAGCTGGTGAATGTAGGTTTTTATAGTTACACCGTATTTGATCTTTGTGAGTTTAGTGATAAAGCAATAAAATAGAAAACTAATTTTCTCACTTTGAAAAATGATGAATTTATAACGCAAACAAATAAATAAATAAATGGCTATTTTTAATGCAGCGAAAGCTGAAATAGTCTGCCTTCCGTACGCAGGTAACATAACAAATTTACCCGCTGATGTTAAATAAAACAGTGTTAATCGAGACATGGTGACCTAATTCGTTTCCCGTTTCTAGAGGAAATGATTCCCATTACTACATAGCTCTTAGTAGAATAGAAATAAAGTCTTTGTTGTGAGTGTTGCAGGATAACCGCGGAGGTCGAGAATTGTTTTCTGAAATCAGAGTTGTGGAAAACTGCCGGTCATGCCGGCAAAACCGATTAAAAATGCACGTGACCGGTAAAAATGCCATCAGTATCGGTCCAAATGACCGGTCATGTTTTTTGTTTAAGTTTTGTTTTTTTTAGTTTATCTTCGGCGCACTTACCAGTGCAGTTATCATATAAATTGAAAATGCGATTGCTTAATACTTCCTCTTTAAACGAGATCGAGGCTAATATTAATATAAAGTGAAACCAGCATGGCTTCGTCAAGTTCGTGGCCAATTAAGTTTGGTACTGGCGCAATACCAGGTAAAAAACGTAAAACCAAAGATAAAAGCAAAACTAGATATGAACGATCTCGGAAGAGGGAATTTAAACACAGTTGGACAGAGGGGCGGGAATGGCTAAACTACGACGGTGAAAAAATGACGTGCAGTATCTGCATTGACAATAACAATAACAGTACCATCGTGCCAAAGAACCGTGAACAAAATTTTCTGGTCGGTTCTACTAATTTCTGATACTCTACTATCTCTGACCATGAAAATTCTGCTCTCCATCGAAGATCCATGGAAATATTACGAGCAGAAAGGGATGCGGAGGAAAATCGACAATCTGTTGGCCAGAAAACATTACTAACCATGAATCAATCCATTAGAAATATGATAGAACAAAAGTTTCGTAACATCCACGCAATAATTAAACATAACCGAAGTATTTCCGATTTTGCTTGAATGAATTCCCTTGATGAGGCAAACGGAATGCAACATGGCTCAACTTACAACAATAGATGGGCAGCTACAGCATTCATAGAGTGTATTTCTGACACTTTGAAGGAAGAAATGTTATCACAGATTAAAGGTACGAAGTTTTTTTCTTTAACTATGGACGGAACCACTGACAATGTTACTGCTGAGCAGGAGACACTTTTCATTAGATTTTGCTCTGCTGGGAAAATAAGTTGGCATTTCCTCTGTATTGGAGAGCCAAGATCTACTACTTCGGCTGACCTATTAAAGTTTGTTAAAGATAAACTTGATGAAAATAAACTGTCTGATCAAATGGAGAAACTCGTGGGCTTTGGGTGCGATGGAGCATCCAACATGGTGGGAAAGCGTAATGGCCTTGTTGCACTACTGCAGAAAGACTTCACGGAGATAATCGGAGTTCATTGCCTGGCACATCGACTTGAATTAGGATGCAGTTAAGAATGATCCACTCTACAGTCGCCTTACCACCCTACTTCTTGGATTATATTACTTTTACAAAAACAGTTCCAAACAGAAAAAACTTGAAAGAATGCATGAAGGTATATATGTTGTTTATTCTGGCATGAAATATTGTCACGTACAATTAACAAGAAAATGAAATCAAATCAAATTAACTTACGGTATGTTGTGAATGAACATCTGTTATTAATTATTAATAAAAAAAAGTTTTGTCATATTACAATCTTGATTTTTTTTCTTCAATCAGGTTTTGAACTTGATAGGTACTCTACCTCACCGAGTAAATTCTACAAGGTGGCTACCTCACATGAGAAGGGCTCTGAACACATTATTCACTACTTACCCGGCTTTTTCTCGCCACCTGCAGGATGCATCACACACGAATGCAAAGGCGAATGGGCTTGCACGCTTGCTTGAATCATCCTCAATTATGACATATGCAGGCTTGTTATTGGTAAGTAACTGTTATTAAATTTTCAAAAATGGTTACTATTATACACATGTACAAGTGTTATGTTTTAGTTGTATATAATTTCCTTGATGTATTTTGGAACAGGAGATCATTAGTCCACTTGTCAGACTTTCACTCACACTGCAAAGACAAGACATTACCATTGGAGATGCAAGAGTTGCCATTTTGGCCACAGTGGATTATCTTAAACAGTATGATCCAAAGTAAGTTGAACCTCAATATAATGTTTATTAAAATTTAGTTAGTAATATTTTCAAAGGAAATGTCCTAGTTAGTATTTTGAATTTTTTTTTTTTACAATTTTAGCAACAGTGAAAAACTACAAGGCATTATTCAAGAGCAGTCCTGGGCAGGTTATGAATTGAAAGGTGGCTCATCTGATGTGAAACAAAGGAGTTGTAGTACAGTTGAGAAGATAATAGAGAAAATCAGTGAAAGATACCAAGACCTCAGTGGGGAGCTTTTGGATGCCACCACTATTGGGTCTTTGAAGAACTGGCCAATTGAAAACCAAGAAAGTAAATGAATTGTTTTTGTTGTTTTGTTGTTCTGTTATTGTATGAAAGTTCTTGTTCTTTTCCCTCCTTAGTTGATTTTTGTTTACAAGTTTTGTTTGGGTTTTTTTCCAGCCCTTTTTGTTCAATAAATGATGCTGGACCAAATGGTAAGCCTAAAAGGGGTATTGAGCATGTAACAAAATTCTATTTTCATAAAAAAAAAATCATCTTAAAAAAAAAATGCTGATGTTATGATATGCAAGGTTATATGTTAAATTTCTTCATAACAATTTTTTCCATTAATATAAATTATTATTATTTATTGAATATTCCCAAGTATATTTACATGTATGTCTTTCCACAGAATTTGGATCAGATCATGTGAAAACTCTGGTGAACAGGTTCAGCAATACACTGGAGAATGCCTAAATAAATGTCTCTGAGATTATGGAAGAGTGGCAAATGTTGAGATGTCTTGTTTACAGAAGGTATGTGTTTTCAGTACAGCACACCATTTTTAGCTTACTGGTCAGAGACCAGAAGAGCTTATGCGATGGTAATGCGTCCGGCGTCCGTCCGTCTGTCTATCTGTCTGTCTGTCCGCCTGTCTGTAAACAATTTTTCAAAACGCTACTCCTCCTACAATTTTAGTCTGATTTCAATATTACTTGGCACACAAGTAGACTACACTAAGATACATAGAATAGTGCATCGGTTTTTGATTTCGGTGAACGGTGTTGCCATGGTTACTAAAAATAGAATTTTCTGTGAAATTCGTTTAAAACACTACTCCTTCTACAGTTTTGGTCTGATTTCAATATAACTTGGCACACAAGTAGACTACACTAAGATACATAGAATAGTGCATCGGTTTTTAATTTCGATGAACGGTGTTGCCATGGTTACTAAAAATAGAATTTTTTGTGAAATTCCTTTAAAACCTACTACTTCTACAGTTCTGGTCTGATTTCAAAATAAGCTGGCACACAAGTAGACTACACAAAGATACATAAAATAGTGCAATGGTTTTTGATAAGTGCAAACCAGTAGAGCTACAGTCTCGATAGAGACTTCTGGTTAACAATTTATATGGCAAAATGTTTAAAATGACAATTTTCTTTGTGATTATAAAATGCTTTTGAGATAATTTTATTTTTGTTACATGCATTTGTGGGTATTTCAGATTTGGTGGGCAATTTAAGGTTACCTCTTGGCAAGATATCCATGCTGCTTTTGGTGAAAGTGGTGTGCCAAACATCCTTGCTCTGATAGATCTGATACACAGTCTTCCTCCAACTAGTGTTATGAATGAGACCGGTTTTAATCAGCTGTCACTGATTAAAACTGACAGGAGGCATCGTCTGACAGAAAGCCACCTCAATGACTTGATGGTCTCCTTCTATAGTTCCTTCTATAGTTAACTTTGACCCCAACCCTGCTATTGACAAATGGATGGTGAGTTATTATAAAGAAGGAATTATGAATAGAAATGACTGTAATTAAGCAAGAAGAATTGATTTATTTCATTATTTTTTCTCAGGTATCCTCATCAAGACAAAGACGCCGTGCAACTTACAAGAGATGCAAGAAAAGACCCCAATCAGAAGAACAGTGTGAATGGCAGAAGTGACAGAAGAGAACTTTTGAGGGAGAGTGAGGGTGAAAAAGAGAGTGAGAATGAAGTTGAGAGTGAGTCTGAGATAGTAGAGAGGCGAGGCAAGGTGCGGAAAGAGAAGAGGAGGTAGACAGAGAAAGTGATGAAGACTCAGAAGAGGACCTGGAACAGGACTTAGATACGAATGATAACTTGTTGAGAGAAATCATAGAGGAGATTGAAATGGAGACTGAGTAGATTTACATTAAAACTGCTCAGTGTCCTTTTCTATCTTCTCTATTAATGAGTTATATTATGAAGTAATAAAAGAAGATTAAAAAAAAAGATATTTTTAGCTCTACTGGTCAGAGACCAGAAGAGCTTATGCGATAGTAATGCGTCCGGCGTCCGTCCGTCTGTCCGTCTGTCTGTCCGTTTGTCTGTAAACAATTTTTCAAAATGCTACTCCTCCTACAGTTTTGGTCTAATTTCAATATAACTTGGCACACAAGTAGACTACACTAAGATACATAATTCTGTGTATCGGTTTTTGATTTCGATGAACGGTGTTGCCGTGGTTACTAAAAATAGAAATTTCTGTGAAATTCTTTCAAAATGCTACTCCTCCTACAGTTTTGGTCTGATTTCAGTATAACTTGGCACACAAGTAGACTACACTAAGATACATAATTGTGTATATCGGTTTTTGATTTCGATGAACGGTGTTGCCGCGGTTACTAAAAATAGAAATTTCTGTGAAATTCTTTCAAAATGCTACTTCTCCTACAATTTTGGTCTGATTTCAGTATAACTTGGCACACAAGTAGACTACACTAAGATACATAATTCTGTGTATCGGTTTTTGATTTCGATGAACGGTGTTGCCGTGGTTACTAAAAATAGAAATTTCTGTGAAATTCTTTCAAAATGCTACTCCTCCTACAGTTTTGGTCTGATTTCAGTATAACTTGGCACACAAGTAGAATACACTAAGATACATAATTGTGTGTATCGGTTTTTGATTTCGATGAACGGTGTTGCCGTGGTTACTAAAAATAGAAATTTCTGTGAAATTCTTTTAAAATGCTACTCCTCCTACAGTTTTGGTCTGATTTCAGTATAACTTGGCGCACAAGTAGACTACACTAAGATACATAAATCTGTGTATCGGTTTTTGATTTAGATGAAAGGTGTTGCCGTGGTTACTAAAAATAGAAATATCTGTAAAATTGTTTCTAAATGCTACTCCCCCTACAGTTTTGGTCTGATTTCAATATAACTTGGCACACAAGTAGAATACACTAAGATACATAATTCTGTGTATCAAATTTTAATTTTGATGAACCGTGTTGCCGTGGTTACTAAAAATTGAAATGTCTGTAAAATTGTTTCAAAATGCTACTCCTCCTACAGTTTTGGTCTGATTTCAATATAACTTGGCACACAAGTAGACTACACTAAGAACATAAAGAGACTTTATCAATGATCATTATTCTATATATTGCTGTTGTAAAGTTTCAAATCCGAGCTGCTTAAGTACTCTTCCCTTCCTTTGCTATAAGTTCAAACCAGTAGAGCTTCAGTCTCGACAGAGACTTCTGGTTTTCCTTGCGACTTAAGTTTTCGGACTGGCTTGTTTTGTCTTCTAGCCAGTCCGAATGACTGGTTACCTGAAAAAGTTTTCCACAACTCTGTGAAATATAAAAGCCTCGGCTTTTATCTTGCAAACATTTCTCGACCTCGGAGGATATCCTGCAACATTCACGAAATCGCGGACTTTATTTCCTAAATAAAGTTTATGATAAAATTTCCAGAATTTTAAAATATGTGCCTCCAGGGTCAGTGCGTAGGGGTGGGGTGCACAACTGGTTATAAAGTGAAAATGCATTTTCTCTTTCTTACTCCGATTTACCTCTGGGTAGTAAGTAACTAAAGTAAGCAATCTAAGTCTATAGTTAAGGTACGCAATAGTGCCTCTTTCAAAATTTTGAGTTTCATGCCCTTTGATTTAAAACACGAACTAATTCAATTGTTGGGAAGTTGTTACATGATACTCAGCTGACCTATAAGGCTCGTGGACCTATTGTATTCTTTAACGTTCCTCTCGAGAGTTTTTCACTCATGCCGGTGTAGTCCTGCAAATTGTGTCCTATACTCGGCACTTTGGGTCACTGAGCAGGAAGGGATCTTTATCGTGCCAGCAGCTACTGCAACACGGAGCCTCCATGAGGGAATATAACTAAAGAAACTAAAAGGCCTTGCAGATTGTAAACTTGTTGTAGCTTGTTGTATTGCAATGTAGATACCACCCTTACGACATTTTAACTCCCCCCTCTCTCTCTCTCTCTCTAGACACGCCAATGTGTACCATTAAAATTAAATTAAGAATATACAAAATGAAAGATGGTTTCAAAATTTTAAAACAGTCAAGACACAAATAGTCAAAGAGTTAATCACTACTTAGGAACCAGTCTTTGTTATATGATTCACAAGCCTTTTTGCTGCCTGGAGCAATTAAAGTTCTTCCATGTTTTCACAAGATTACATTGTTGTTGTTAATTTCGTGGTAAGTAGGGCACAGATGGTTTTATTGTAAACATTAGCACAAGTCTCTGTCTGTATTTTCCTCTCCGTAGAGAAGACGCGTTCACGTTCAGCATTGGTGTTTGGCACAGTATAAAGCATGGCTTTGACTATTTTCCCCATCATTTGATACCTTACTGTCGTAGTGATATTAATTCTGTTGTCCTAGATTCTAACCAGTAGATGTACATGTATCTGTTCTTGTGTCTTTCAGAAAGCTTGGGAGGACCATAGCAAGAATCGTTTGGTAATCCATGAATTCTTCTATGTACCCACTGATCCTTTTATATATCACATAGGGCGGTTTTATTCTCATTTCACGTATTAAGAATTAAAATGATAATAAACGCATTAATGTCTCCCCCGCATTTCCAAACAACCGTTTCTATGGCAACTACCATAGAGTTCCTATCATAAATATCTGAATTTTTTTTAAATTTAAAATATTCAACAAGTGTCCATATTCTCATTTGTAAATTTCAGCCAATTTTACCTATGAATAAATAAAATATGAAGAAATTCCACGAACTTTTGGATCAACCCTCGTACATGTACATATTATTTGGATCATAAACAAGAGGCCCATGGGCCTTGAATCGCTCTTCTGATAAATTGTACAACCTATCACTTCTATTGGAAGCCTCTAACCCTAAGTATTTTAAGAGCCAAGTTGCATCAACTGACAAAGTTTGATGATTCTTAGCCAATTATAACTGAAGATATTTTAATAAAGCTATAAAAACCAGAAGTCTCTGTCGAGACTGTAGCTCTACTGGTTTGTACTTATCAAAAACCATTGCACTATTTTATGTATCTTTGTGTAGTCTACTTGTGTGCCAATTTATTTTGAAATCAAACTAAAACTGTAGAAGGAGTAGCGTTTTAAAAGAATTTCACAGAAAATTCTATTTTTAGTAACCATGGTAACACAGTTCATCGAAATCAAAAACCGATGCACTATTCTATGTATCTTAGTGTAGTCTACTTGTGTGCCAAGTTAAATTGAAATCATACCAAAACTGTAGAATGAGTAGCGTTTTAAAGGAATTTCACAGAAAATTCTATTTTTAGTAACCATGGCAACACAGTTCATCGAAATCAAAAACCGATGCATTATCCTATGTATCTTAGTGTAGTCTACTTGTGTGCCATGTTATACTGAAATCAGACCAAAACTGTAGAAAGAGTAGCATTTTTCAGGAATTTCACAGAAAATTCTATTTTTAGTAACCATGGCAACACCGTTCATCGAAATCAAAAACCGATGCATTATCCTATGTATCTTAGTGTAGTCTACTTGTGTGCCAAGTTATATTGAAATCAGACCAAAACTGTAGAAGGAGTAGCGTTTTTAAGGAATTTCACAGAAAATTCTATTTTTAGTCACCATGGCAACACCGTTCATAGAAATTAAAATCCGATGCACTATTCTATGTATCTTAGTGTAGTCTACTTGTGTGCCAAGTAATACTGAAATCAGACGAAAATTGTAGGAGGAGTAGCATTTTGAAAAATTGTTTACAGACAGACGGACAGACAGACAGACAGACGGACGGACGGACGCCGGACACATTACTATCGCATAAGCTCTTCTGGTCTCTGACCAGTAGAGCTAAAAATAACATACGTAGGTCACAATGACCTACTTTAAGATTGAAGTTTTCTGAGGACTCAAGATGCATTAATAGACAAAGATTGAAGATTCTAAGCCAATAAGTATGTGAGATATTCAAAAGTAAGTCACCTTGACCTACTTTTTCATCTACATTCTTGGAAAAACCAAAATGCATCAACTGACAAAGTTTGATTATTCCAAGTCAATAAGAACTGGATATACTTAATTATAGCCATAAAATGTTAAAAGTAGGTCACTGTGACCTAATTTTAAGTAGGCGATTTTCGAAAGCCCAAAATACATCAACTGACAAAGTTTGATGATTCTAAGCCAATAATTACCAGAGATCCTTAAATAAAGCCATAAAATGTCAAAAGTAGGTCACCGTGACCTACTTTTTGGTCGTCACTCTCCAAAAACCCAAGATGCATCAACTCACAAAGTTTGATGATTCTAAGCTTATCAATACCGAAGATGCTTAAATAAACCTATAAAATGTCAAAAGTAGGTCACCGTGACCTACTTTTTGGTCGTCACTCTCCGAAAATCCAAGATGCATCAACTGACAAAGTTTGATGATTCTTAGCCAATAAATACCGAAGATACTTAAATAAAGCTATAAAATGTCAAAAGTAGGTCACCGTGACTTACTTTTTGGTCGTCACTCTCCGAAAACCCAAGATGCATCAACTCACAAAGTTTGATGATTCTTAGCCAATAAATACCGAAAATACTTAAATAAAGCCATAAAATGTCAAAAGTAGGTCACCGTGACCTACATTTTGGTCAACATTTTTCAAAGTCCCAAGATGCATCTGCTGACCAAGTTTGATGTTCGTAGGTCTGAAGGTAATCAAAATGTGCCTTTTAAACAATATGAAAACATATGCCTGCAGAATTCAAAAAGTAGGTCACAGTGACCTACTTTTTCATAAATATGTTTTGCGGTCCCAAGATGCAGCAATTTACAAGATTTGATGATTCTAACCCTCTCAGTGTCTGCAATAATGGGGTTAAATGATTTAAAAAGGAAAAGTCATAAAGTTCAAAAAGTAGGTCAAGGTGACCTACTTTTAAGTTGACGTTGTTCAAGGACCCAAGATGCATCAACTAACAAAGTTTGATGATCATAGGCCTTAAAGTGTCCAAAATATGCCTTCAAATCAATTTGAAAACAGATGCCCGCAAAATTAAAAAAGGTAGGTCACTGTGACCTACTTTTGATTTAACATGATGTGAAGTCTTAAGATGCATCAACTTTGATGATCTTAGTCCTTATAGTAAGCAAAATATAAACGTTTTTATCAATTGTAAATTTAGGTCAACTTTGAAGTGACCTTGAGACCACGCCCTTTGCCCCAGGGTCATGCCTTGAACAATTTTTAATCTTCAACATATTCTGATCCTTGAGTGTAAGTTTGGTGAAAATCTGCCTGGTGGTTCTGGAGAAGATTTTTTAGCAACCAGTACTTTTGGTTTTGTTTTCCTGATTATCTCCCCTTGTTTAAGGGTCCCAACCCTTATTTTAGTATAAATGGTAGCCCTTTGGCCAAGGATAGCCTGTGACAAATTTGACACTGATTGGCCAAGGCGTTCTTGAGTTATGGCCCATTTTCTAAAAAGTTAACGCACACCGCACGACGCACACCGCACAAATGGCCATAGCATAAGCTCTTTGAGCCTTTTGCTCAGAAGAGCTAAATACCTTAGCTTTAATGCTAATAGCTAAGTAAAAATCTGACTTCCAAAATCCCTTTCTTACTGTGCAAAAGTGCTATGAAAATTAATATTGCAAAATTACAGATTTCTCATCTAATTAAAATATATTATAGATATGTTGAAGTTAGTAAATAAATATTAGCTTACCATTAATGACCCTTTAACGGTCCGAATCAGTCCTGTATATAGTTTGTAATGTCGGTTTAAAAGAGTTCCATTTCCACGTCCGTACCCACAAACAACCATTTGTTAGCGTTGTCTTGAGAGGTAAGTAAATGATCAGGAATTGAAGTTGAATGTATAATTGAAAATTTTATAAGTGCGCTTTAGCGCACGCAATGGAATTTTAATTTTATGAGTAAACTCAAGTAAGGTACACTGTATAATGATGTATTCTTCCGCGTTTCCTCGATTCGCAAGCCCTTTAAAGTAATCGGGATCGAGATGTAAAAGTCATTAACATTTCCTTCTGACGATGGCGAGCGATCAAAGACTGACTTCCGCTAGCAGATAAATAGATAATAGATGATATAATTCAAACAATTTTATTTTAACTTAATGATAAATATAAGGATAATGTGTATATCCCTTCCTTTTTATTTAAACTATCTGGTTGTAAAGTCAAGAACAAATTTAATAATTTTAAAATAAGACTGTCTAATCTCTTTTGGCACCGCATTTCACTTTTCAGTGTTTCTGCTGAATCTGCGCATTCTCATGCCTCTAACTTGTTTTCGTCGTCTTAGCTACTTCTTGTCTCTGAAAACAAACAACCGACCATTACAAACAATTTCATTTTAGGTATATAAATATACACATTTTCATATTTTTTTTATTTTTATTTTTTTTTTATTAAAAGATTTCTTATTTAATTAGAATTATTATACATAATGTACATGGTATACAAGATTTCAAATATGTATATATTTAATAATTATACTTGTTATATATACATTTTTTTTGTAATACTGGGTTGGGCAGGGTGGGAGTGTTATACCTTACTTCAGTTTACTCATAAGATTATCATTTCATTTATATATATTCAGCGCCAATGCGCACTTATAAAATTTTCAATTTTATATCGTAAACTGAAGTAAGGTATAATGATGTTACGGTATTGTTTAAAGCCCATGTACATTATAGTTTCAAAACATATTCTTGAAATCTGTCATTATCATCATCAACAATTGTGCGATTGTAGAACTTCCTAAATGTTTCACAAGATTTCCAATTTCCCTTGCTAATAATCTGCTCAATTGATAAACCATACTTATTAGCCTTAGAAGTACTTGCCCCCCTTGTTGAGTGGGGTTTGAACACTGAGACATCAATTCCTGACAGGGCCAAAATATTTTTTAACCATTTTGCTATTGTGCAGGATCTAAGTGCTTTGTGTGGTTTTATTAAACTCACGAACAGCTGTGTTTCCTCTGCCCTAATAATTTTGGGTTTTTCCAAATATTCTATTGTACAAGAAATGACATCTAACTTTAAGTTTTCTTGATATTTTGTAAACTTGACAGAGATTGGATTTTGACCCACTCTCCTTGACTTTGTTAAATCTTTCAGTGTAAATACTATTTCATCCTCAGTGATGTTCATGTTCTCAGTCAAGATTGTGAATTTCAGATGACCTGATTGCTGAGGAAAGGGCCATTATCATGCATAATTTCATTGAAATTTCCTTCAATGACAGCTCTTTATTGCTTTTCATGCCTATGATATAAGAAAGTACTTTGTTGACATCCCACATCTTCGTACATCTTGGCCTTGGTGGTTTTTTATTAAAAATTCCTGTCATAAGTTGGCAGATAAGGTCATATTTCCCTATTTTGTTGCCTTCAATTTCTACACGAAATGCAGAAATTGCAGACCTGTAATTGTTAATTGTTCTATACTCATAACCTTTAGCATATAGTTCTGCCAAAAAATCAGTTACATGCTCCACAGTGGTTTGAAATGGATCAGTTTGTTTTGATTTACACCAGCTATCCCACTGTCTCCAGCAGCTGTTGTATGCATCTGAGTTCCTTGTCGCCATCCCGCAACCAAGAGCTCGGAAGTTTGTTCCAAAACTCCTGCTTGTTTTTCGTCTCCTTAAACCTTCCAGGCCACTAGTTTTAAGGTTTGACTTTTGACTAGTGGGTGCGGCTGTCCCTCTGGTGACAGTAGTGAGTTTTTCATGGGAGGTAACAACATTGGATGGTCTATTGACAAGGTAGAAGTAAGGGATAGTATGGCTGAGTCTGCCATGCAGGGGTTATCATGACCATTTCTGATTTTTCTTTCAGAATTTTGGACAGGCACCTTATTATTAGGCAAAATGGGGGAAAAACATATCCCCTTTTGCTGTGCCATGTTATCTGGAATGCATTTGTTCCCTTTGAGTATGGGTCTGGGCGCCAGCTCATGTAGTTTCTCAGTTGTGTGTTCAACCTGTCTGCAAATAGATCTATTTCTAGTGGCCCCCACCTCTGATTTATTTGTTTGAATATTTCCTTGTTCAACATCCAATTGCTGCTGTCCCTCATCTGACGACTCTCCAAGTCTGCTTGAACATTCTGTATTCCGGGCAAATGTTCTGCAGTAATCATGATCTTTTTGGATAGACAATGAGTCCAAATTTGTTTTGTTATTTGTAATAATAGTTCTGATCTGGTTCCCCCCATTTTGTTCAGATAAGTAACAACTGTTGTGTTGTCTGATTTTATGTGAATATGAATGTTCTGTTTGTGTTTGATCAGTGACTGAATTGCAAACTGTACATGTACTGCCTTGAGTTCCAATACATTGATATGCAGCTTTTTCTCTGAGGGGTCCCAGCCCCTCCCCCCTCTTTAAGTTCTGATTGAGACATACTGCCCCCCCCCCTCCTGTTTTTGATGCATCTGTTTCTACGATCAAGTCGGGATTTGTCGACATTCGAATTTGTTTTCCGTTCCAGTGTTCTAGTTGCTGTAGCCACTAGTTTATCTCCCCTCTGGAGGTTTATTATCATTCGTTGATAATTTCTTTGTGCTTTTAACAAGCATTTTGTCTGGAACATTTGAAGCTCCCTCACATACAGTGAGGCTGGGATGACCGCTTCGACTGTCGCATTCAGTGTCCCTATTAAACTTGACAATTCTTGTATTAATACTTCTGTTTTGCTTATCAAGTCGATACATTTTCTTTTGATACTCTCTACTTTTGTTGCAGAAATTGTTATCTCCATTTCTACTGAATTTACTGTTAGACCCAGAAATTCTAATTGCTGACATGGAGTTAGAACTGATTTTTTTTCCCAGTTTATTAACCAGCCTAGATTTGGAAGCAACCATAAAAGTGTTTCTCTGTCTTTTAAGAGCCCTTCTTGTGATTGATTTAGCAACAATATGTCGTCTAAGTAAATCACAAGTCGAACTCCTATGCGTCTCAATAGCGCAATGATTGGTTTCATTATCTTGGTGAAAAGTCTCGGACCTGATGCCAGCCCAAGTTTGTTCTATGAGGTTAAGCATGTCAAGAACAGTAAACTCTGTATTCTCCTCCTGACCTTTCCTGGCCCCATCAACTGCCTGCCAGATTTTAGCCAATGGCTTCATAATCTGACCAATTTTCTGATAAATAAATGACAGACTTTTGTCCTGCATTTTTAAAAATTTCATAGCATTATAATCTATGAAATGCTCCACAAAATCATCAACTTTTGGAGGTGTACAGAAAGTAGCAGGCACAGGGGCTGCGTCTAAAATATTGCGTTTAATACTGTCTTCTGTCAAATGCTGATAAAAGTATTTCTGACAGTACGTATACGCAGCCATGCTGCCTTCCAGTGAAAATGAATTCTCACCTTTTGTACGGTCAAATCTCTCCCCATCAGATTCTGCCTCCAGAGAAATGACATCAGAATTGTCTTGCAGGTCTGGTTCTTGATGGGTAGAGTTATCATCGTCAGAGAGATTAGATCTCTCAGACTCCTGCCCCGATTCATAGGGGTCACTCTCCGAGTCGGAACCTACATGGCCATCCTGACTATAACTCATGATGAAAATGCACAACGTGCCCTCATAAAGAATGTTTCCACTTAAACATAGTGCCGTTATCCCTTTTTTGGACCCCTCTAACTTTATCCAATTAACTCAAATCTTAATAATTTTACACCTAACCTATATTTTGTTATAAGTGTGGTACATCACTTTCAAAATTTTTCATTGAAAACGGCGCTTTAGTTTTATTTAAGGTAATTAAAAAAGCCCTCTAGTGGAAGTTAATTCTGGAATGTTGCGCTTGTCCGAGTATAATCGATCGATTGAAAACATGTATAAATAGGGACTGTAAGTCTCGTTTAGCGTCACTTCCGGTATCAAGCTTCCGGTGACATGGCCATCTCGATAAAGTACTGGGCAAATTATACTGCCGACAAGCCTAAGCTCATGAGGAAATCCGATAATGCTGTTACAAGCGAACATGTTCTTAAGTTTTTATTCGACAAGGAAACAAATACCTTACAGGTTGTCGTCCAAGAGTCGATGAGAAATACATCGTACAAAGTCACGGTAAGTGTGGATTGTGGATATGCCTGATATATTCGTGATCACTGCACTTGTGTCAGTGTTATTTAAAAAAACATCTTATACATTTTTTTAAATCAAGAATATTGATGTGCACATGTACATCGTATCGTGCATGGCTCCGTTTAAATATTAATTTATTCATTCCACGTTTCTGTTACGGGGGGGGGGGTATTTCAACTGTTCAACAGTTCAAGTTAGATATTAATCTTATATTTATTTTTTAGGCAACTCTGGCGGATAGTTATGCTGTATGTGCTTCTTCCTGTGAATGTCCTTTGGGCAAATTTGTGTGTCACCATGTTGCAACAGCTTTGTTTTATGGGTACATACAAAAATTTCAAATGGGGGAAGGGGGGGGGGGGGCATGCCCGGCGCACTGGCCCTGGATCCGCCTTTGCAACACTCTACCAATTAAATTTTTTCTAATCTTTGCAACAATTTTTTGCTTGAATCAGTGCTGTTTTTATTCTCATTATACATTTCAGATATAAATGCGTTAGCAAAACAGATGTAAAGTGTGGGTGGCTCAAAAATCCAAAGACATCTATAAAAAGAAATACCAAAACTATGGATGAGTTGTTTCCTGCAAGTCGTCCAGAATACAGGTAAAAATTGTAGATGTAGGCACATAAAATTCAAATTCTTAGATTCATCAGTCACAATTCACGTGTCAACATGCCACAGATTCTAGATAGCCATTTTTGGATCATTCTCACCGTTTGTTTTTAATGTAAAAAATAAAGCATTAGACAGGCCCTTTGATGATATGGACAGAAATTTCCTTCACCAGGAATTGGCCAGACTTGGCAGGTTTATTGGTATAAATTGGAACATTTAATGCATTTAGTTGTGTTTTTTGTGTTATGTACATGTATATTTCAGTACATGTACTACTTTTGTCATGAACTTGTATTTTTAATACGGTACTTACATTGGTTATTGTTATGTTTAGTTACTTAAAAATATTTACATTTTCTAAAAGAATTGATATAAAGATCTTTTTAATGATTAGTATTTACAACTATTTATTATGTACATGTCCATGTATACATGTTATAGATTAAAAGATACATGTATAAGAATAGTGAAGTGGGGTATAAACAAGCACTGATTTTATTAAAGGAAGATTTATTTGAACATGTTGAAAGTGTTGTAATGTTTTGTAGGATAGCTACTATAAAACTTTTATGTTAAACCTCACCTGTTTTTCGATTCAGATATTTTTGTCATGTATCATCTAAGGATCTAAGAAATATTACTTATCGCCAAAAATTGTTTTTAATATTTTCAGCAATGGAATGGATTCTGCAACCTGAGCCACTGCGGCCAGTTCCTCCTGCTCCTATTATAGAGGATCTTTTGACCAATCCAGAGTTTATTAATGCAGATGCCCCACTTGCTTGGTTACGCCGTGCAATGATTCTGTCAGAGGAGATTATTAAGTCCACTGCAGAGGCAACGAAAAGACAGAGAACAAATCCTATGTGGGCAGTCATGAGGAAAAATAGGATTACTGCCTCCAACTTTGGAGCAGTGCTAAATCTTAAGCGTAAACGGTAATGTATTTGCACATTCGTAAATGGTTGTGTTGATTAATATAGAAAGAGTGTGTGGAAACAATTTAAAGCTAATGTATTTGTTTAATTTATCCACAGCTTCAAGCTTTTAATAAATACATGCAAAAAAATGTAAAGGGGAGAAAGATAAGAAAGATAGGAGGAATGATAAAGAGAGAAAAGGGGAATTACATATCAGATTCTTTCAATCTTCCAAAGATTTCATTTTTACTAAAGTTTGATTACTTATTTTTTTGTGTTATTTTTATTATCATATGTTAAAGAAATTTTGATAAGCCGAATCAGATTAAAGTTTTGTTTTAATCAAAAGAAAACTATTTATTTCAGACTCACTGCTTCTTTAAAGAAGCGTCTCATGTCGTCCTACAATTTAGAAAGTGTCAAGTCCATTGCATGGGGGATAATACATGAGGATGATGCCCTGAAGAAGTACCAGAATGACTTTGGTGCACTTATTCAGAAAACTGGTAATTTGAACATTTTAAAACTAGGAAAATTCAAGAGAAACTAAAAAGAAAAGAATTATTTTCTTCAATGATTCAGACTTATATTTCTGTTGACTTTACAGGAATTTGGCTTCATGAATCAGACGCTTTAGGTGCTTCACCAGATGGTTTAGTTCTGCACCCCCCAGATGGTTTAGTTCTGCACCCCCCTCTTTGTGAAGTGTCCTACCAGACTCCAGATGCCAGGGCAGCAATTCCTGAGTTAGTAGAAGTTAAGTGTCCCTACTCTGCTGCCTCGCTCTCAGTTGAAGATCCTGTCCATTGTCTGAAGGACTTCTACTTAGGTACATTTTATTGTATACCTGTTAATATGCAAAGGAGCATACACACAATTATTACACCAATGTTCATTTGGACTATGACCACTGTACAAAATTTATATTAGAAAAGTTGACCTTAGTTTACACTGATATTTCCTATATTTTCAGAATTCAAGGAAGATTCATTGCATTTGAAAACTGACCATGCCTACTACCATCAGATTCAAGGTCAACTGTACATGTGCAACAAAAACTGTTGTGACCTCATGGTTTGGACCCCGGTTGACTGTGCCATCATCAGAATTGTAAAGGACAAGGAATGGGCAAAAAATGTTACAGTTCTTGTTGATTTTTACTTCAGTACCTTATTCAGGCATTAAGAGAGAACTAGAAACTTTCTCAAACTTCTATGGTCTATATTTAGTATAATTATATGACTGTATATCGAAGATAAAGCATTCATGGATTAAAAAAGATTAAAAGAATTCTGTCCATTATCTTTTTATTCAAGGTGCATGTCAGAATATTTTTATGTATTATCATACATCTTAAGACTTGACATACTATGTTATGGTGTTCATGTACGTCAGCTGATACTTCTTGGGTAAAAGAAGTGCTGCACATTAAAATAAGGTTGCTCTGTGACTGTCTTTTAATGAATGAAAATGTTATGGCATAATATGGTAAAATCCTTAACATTTAATTTTTTTATCATTACAATTAATTGCTGAGTAACATGTCTCACTAAGACGACAATTTTATAGTCTAAAGAAAAGGAATTAAATTTGTTTTGATATTTTATTAGGCTGTAGCATTTTTAATCAATCAAAGTATATAATGAAGGCTTCAGATGGGCATTTGTGGAGCTCTAACACAACCAGCTGAGAAATATGTGATACATCAAACATGATAAAGAATGGAAAAAATCATTGAGATCTTAGGAGCACTTTATTTGGTTGTCAAATACCATAAAAATTTACCTCCATGATTGCAAAATAGACATTTTTGCATAATGCTTAAATTTTTTAAATAGTAATCTGAATATTGCTACATGTGACATTAGTTTTGAAAGAAAAAAAAACATACTGTCACGGGAGTAAGGGTTACAACAAATCATGAAATAGTGAATTTGTCTCATAAAAATGTAAAACAAAAACAAAAACAAAAAACAAAAAAAAACACTAAGCTCCATCATGAAGAACATAAGAAATAGTAGTTAACTACATGTCAAACATATGGCAGGAGTAAAAAAGTTTAATTTATGCAATTTCTTTCAAAAGGGGGGCTTGTAAGTTGACAAGACTGGAACATAGTTGAAATATTACAGTAGACATAGCTCTGTAAGTAGATGGAATATGATGAAGTATCTCAAAGTTTTTTATCCTTTCATTGGCACGTTCCACATGGATTCGAGCCGTGGCAATTTTGTAGCACAACTCAGCCTCTGGTTGGGTAAACTGACCCCGAGATGAAAGAAAAGCAGGTATGTTTAGACACACTCCTTGAGGTAGTTGGTCGTGAATCGTAAATCCTTTATCTGCTAAGATAAGGTCTCCTGCACTGATTTTTTTCAGAACCTCACTATGCCGAACAATGGCAACATCTGATGTAGACCCTGGATACAGCTTGGAGCAATAGGTAATGGAGCCATTCGGAGCTACACAAGTGAGAGCCTTCACGGTGTGACGGCTCTTGTAAGAGCTATAGGCTATGGCCTGCATGTCCATGTGTGAAGGAATGTCTTGCGTCATTTCTAGTGCATCCATCGAGGCCCTTGCTGAAGAAAACTCGGCAAAAGACTTAGGCATCGATCCTTTGCATTTCAATTGGCTGGGGAAACAGTGGTTTACAACTCCCTTAAACAACATTTCATGAAGGGCATACACAATGGTATGAAAAATGTTGGAAATAACTGGGCGGCTCACACAAAACCTTTGCGCTAAGTCTAGGTCACGAAGGTTAAGCTTGAGTTTCATCAACACTATAAGAAGTTGATCTTCTATCCTGATTGTAGGTGACCACTCGCTATAATATTTCAGGTTAAATCTCTGCAATAGTCTTACCAATACACTGAATATGTCAAATGGCAGTGATGTATACAGCAGCATCTGGAAATTAAAAAAATTACACAATAAATAGATTGCATTTGACTTTGTTGAAATAAAATTAAAATTAAATAAGTTTAAACTTATCTCCATTATCCCCTTTAAATATAACATTTTTAAAAATATAGGTAAGGGCGGTCAACTATTTGTTTGCATACTAGTATTATTACTTTAGTGTGCAGATAGATCTACATAGGGAAGTTTACAACAGAATACAGTATTTATGTAAAAGATTGACATTGAAAAATTCAGCGAGATTTTTATTTAATTTGGATGCATTCTTGATCATGACTGTTACATTTTCTCAAGATTTGATTGCAGATTTGCAAAAAATGACATCACAAATTTATTTACAAACATTGCAGTGTTTCCCATAAATTACAGTTACGTTAGTGACCAAGTTAGGGATTTGGCGATACACTTCTCAAAATCTTAGGTTCTCTGACAGACAGAAGGAAAATATATAAAGTGATCTCCAAGTTTCATTCTGCTTTGAAGACAACACATAAATTTAGCTTTGACTAAATTTTATTCAGTGGTTTTAAGTTGAAATCATAAATTTAATATATATAATAAATATGTATAATACCTTGTACATATTTTTCTTAATCATAAATATCTTCATATTAGGTCCCAATCACCTGGGAAAAAATTCTGATCATTTGCAGTATAACTTGAAACTTTTGTACCTTTTCTTCACTGTCCTTAATTTGGTCTATAGACATTGGTTTTGTCTTTGCAGCATCTACAGTCAGTGAAGCAATTTGTTCCTCCAAGGTTTGGCACTGGGACGCAAGCCTTTTCATTTCTGCTGCACATGTCAGAGTGCATGGTGTGGCATAACTGTGCTCTACCATAGCCTAGTTGTAGTAAAATGGACTATTGTGTACATAAAAATGCATGTAATGTATACAGCATAGTTTTGTGATTTCCATATACATGAATATGGCTTTGCTGAATGAGATCTTTACAAGTTTGATTTCAGAATCTAACTGTAAACTTCATTTACTATACCTGTTCAGGGTTTTGGCATTCAGTCCAGTTAGGCTGCTCTACTGGCTCCTCTACTGACTTAGTTTCATTTGAATGACATGTTGTTTTTCTATAAGTAATTTTAAGAACAATAAAGATCTCATTAACTAAGCCAGTATTAATGATAGAATAGGAACTTATTAAGATTCTTCGAATATAATACAGTATATTACTTTACTGGGTTTGACGTAAACTTTTACAAGAACTAGACCAGTCTCTCTACTTCAAATATTTTTATACCACTGCTTGACAAGTGGGAGGATATATAGTAATCGTTATGTCCATCCGTCTGTCTGTACGTCCATCTATCTATCTGTTACACTTTGGAATACCCATCTCTTATCTGCAACTCCTCTCATACCACTGATTTAAACTTTCAAAGAATCTTTATTCATATTGCCTCCTATTTTATTTTTTGATCCAACACATAACATGGACACTCCCATTATATTCATATGGGAGGTGGGGGTATCATTTAGTGAGCTCATTGCTCACAGTACCTCTAGTTATCACTAGCCCTGGCCGTAGAATCACTAGACTTCGGACACCAAAATTACTTAATATAATCCAGAATTTTAATGAGATAACTTTCGAAACCATATTAAACCAGAAGTCTCTGTCGAGACTGTAGCTCTACTGGTTTGTACTGATCAAAAACCGATGCACAGAATTATGTATCTTAGTGTAGTGTACTTGTGTGATAAGTTATATTGAAATCAGACCAAAACTGTAGAAGGAGTAGCATTTTAAAGGAATTCCACAGAAAATTCTACTTTTAGTAGCCATTGCAACACCGTTCATTGAAATCAAAAACCGATGCACTATTATATGTAAATTAGTGTAGTTTACTTGTGTGCCAAGTGATAATGAAATCAGACCAAAACTGTAGAAGGAGTAGCGTTTTAAAGGAATTTCACAGAAAATTCTATTTTTAGTAACCATTGCAACACTGCTCATCGAAATCAAAAACCGATGCACTATTTTATGTATCTTAGTGTAGTCTACTTGTGTGCCATGTGATACTGAAATGAGACTAAAACTGTAGAAGGAGTGGCGTTTTAAAGGAATTTCACAGAAAATTCTATTTTTAGTAACCATGACAACATCGTTCATCGAAATCAAAAACCGATGCACTATTTTATGTATCGTAGTGTAGTCTACTTGTGTGCCAAGTTATATTGAAATGAGACTAAAACTGTAGAAGGAGTAGCGTTTTAAAGGAATTTCTCAGAAAATTCTATTTTTAGTAACCATTGCAACACCGCTCATCGAAATCAAAAACCGATGCACTATTTTATGCATCTCAGTGTAGTCTACTTGTGTGCCAAGTGATATTGAAATGAGACTAAAACTGTAGAAGGAGGAGCGTTTTAAAGGAATTTCACAGAAAATTCTATTTTTAGTAACCATGGCAACATCGTTCATTGAAATCAAAAACCGATGCACTATTTTATGTATCTTTGTGTAGCCTACTTGTGTGCCAAGTTATATTGAAATCAGACCAAAACTGTAGAAGGAGTAGCGTTTTAAAGGAATTTCTCAAAAAATTCTATTTTTAGTAACCATGGCAACACCGTTCATCGAAATCAAAAACCGATGCACTATTTTATGTATCTTAGTGTAGTCTACTTGTGTGCCAAGTTATATTGAAATCAGACTAAAATTGTAGGAGAAGTAGCGTTTTGAAAAATTGTTTACAGACAGACGGACAGACAGACAGACAGACGGACGGACGCCGGACGCATTACTATCGCATAAGCTCTTCTGGTCTCTGACCAGTAGAGCTAAAAAGATAACTGTCTTTTGCATGTGTCAATATTTTTGACTGACTATTTGATAGTTCCCAGCTAACTGAATCAGATTCATTGAGACATTCAAGTCACACATCATGCCTTTTAAACATTCAACAATCTTAAATAAAATATTTAATTTGCTGTTTATAATTTTGTCCAAGACAATACTGAAGTAAGAAATTTTCTTTTAAAATTATCTCTAGGAGTATTTGAAAGACTGAAATGGGGGTTACCATTCATTTTATCAACACAAATAATCTGTCTAGTTCAAAAACATTTTACATGACCGGTGTAACTTTGGGTTGGTTGTAGGCACCTTGGTGTCAAACCCTGTATTGTAAATATTTCTGACTACTAACACGTGCATTGTACAGTGTGCATGGTTAATTCATGTAATAGCAAACCTTTTGTGGTGTTCTGGATCAGGAAAATCCATGAGTTTTCCAGAGTTATGCTGGAAGTAGATAGGGTCACCCTGTTTAACACCATCTTTAAAATGACAAGAACAAATCCTGTCATTCTGGTCACTAGGCTCTTTATCAGCTCTTCTACAGGAAAAAAAAAATCTTTTCAGTTACCTGTTGTATTTGTTTAGGCCTTTTAAGCAGTCTATATGTGATGATTCCAGGAATACACTGTGTGTCGATATTGCCTACATAATAAATAATGAACATCTTTTTCAATATACCTGCATAACTGACCCCAAAGAACTCTTTTCTTAGGGTGAAAACGGTAGAAATGACAGTCTGATGACCCACTGCGATGGTTGCACCCATAAGCAAAACAAATGACCATTTCTGAAAATGTATAGGAGTATTTATTACAACAATCTCTCGAACTGTTTGTGCATATAAATTTGGTTCGATTTCTTACCATATTAAAACTTACTGGTCGTGATTATATACCCGAACGACACAAAGTGAAAGTGGTTATCTCTTCTCAAGCGTCTGCTCTATAAGGGAAAAAATAACCATTTCTGAAAAATTAGAGTATTCATTACAACAAAAATCTCTTGAACTTTTGTTCATAAAAGAAAATAAATTTGATTCTATTAATTTTCATGCAAAAACTTACTGGTAGTGATAATACGCCCAAACGAAACAAACTGAAAGTTATATTCTCTCTTCTGAGCCACGCTTTGTTTGTCACCGGAAGTTACATCCTCTCGCGAAATCTCGTGTACGAGCTTACAGTCCCTATAGCCAGTTATAATGGCTACAAAAAATACAGAAAAGTAAGAACAAAGAACTTCTCAAGCTTTACGCCAGTTTTTTTGTTGTTTGATTTGGGAGGGGGGGGGGGGAAGAGAGTGGCGCCGGGGGATCTTGCGCGAGGATGTACATGTATCCCTCCCTAAAATTTAATCCAGATTTCTCCCTCAATTTTAGTCGTTTCTATTTGAAAATTTAACACTCAAGATAAACGGATAAGGAAGCCTACAATTTTGTAAATATAAACGGAATAAAATTCCATTACAGAAAAAAAAACTTCTTTTGCATTTTCTAAAAGATTAGTGCCGTATCGAATTTATTAAATCTCTCTCTCTCTCTCTCTCTCTCTCTCTTTCTACGTACTTTTAAAAGTACAGTAAATACTTATAGTACATATAATGGTGTACAGAATTTTTGTGTTGTTGTGATGCTGCGTGTGGTGATATTTTATTACTAAAACAATTTTATTAATAGTATGTGTGATTGGTTTTTTTTTTGTTTGTTTGTTTGTTTGTTTTTTTTTTTTGCTTGCTTGCTTGTTTTTTTTTTCTTTTGGGAGGGGGGGGGGGGGCTCCGAAAGCAATCCAGTGTTAAACCATCTACGTACTTTTATACCCTGTGTGCCTATATTTTTACAGTAAAAACACTTTGAGGAATGATGGTATTGCCACGATTGGGACCAAATCTCTTTGAAATTCTTTGACTCTCCAAACGTGTCCCCTAACTCCAAGGACTACAATAAATAAAATATAACATTTTGTCCAATTTTATATTTCATTACCCTATAAAAATACTACGCCGAAAAAAAGAATTCGATGTTAATAAATTGAAAATGTACATTTAACGGTATAAGTTGGTCGCTTATAGATGCATTGTTATCAATCGGAGCTACAGCCACGTGATTTATTGATTTTTTTGTATTCATAAAGTTACCTGAGTCTACAAATCACGTGATATATTGGAATACTAAACAGGTCACAATGAGGTCAATAACATGTAAATACCCGTAAATAGTGAAGAAGACGGTCGGCGTTTTGTACCTTTTTTCAAAAAGTTTACCCCGAGCGCAGGCTTGCCCAAAATTCTCCTTTAATTATGTTGTATTTCCAATAGTTCTACACCTTCTGTCCTTTTGAGAAATTTGGGCAAGAATGCGCTCACCATGTATTCCAGCTTTAAAGATCGGAATAACTTTGAATAACAATGGAAATTCATGAATTGCAGTGACCCCTCTCACAAAACACAGCCTCGTTCTTTACTTTTACTTACTTTTAATTCATGTAATTTTGCAAAGTTGCGATGAACATAGGCGTCGGAACCGGGGGGGGGGGGGGGGGGCTAGGGGGCTTAATCCCCCCCAACTTTTTTCCCAAATATATTCTTAGTATAGACTTAGCCCCCCCCTTTTATAGACAGATATACACAGTATAGACAGTGAACATTGCTTCGTAGGTATAGCCCCCCCCCCCCACTTTCCACAGCCACGTCACAGTATAATTGGGGAATGTTGAAAAGGTGGTGTTTGGAAGAAAAATTTGGTACTGAAGTTCAAATTTACCCCCCCCCCCCCCCTTCACGAAATATGATTTTCGTGTTTGGGAAATTGACATTAACCTTTTTTTTTTTTTAATTTGCTTGTCAGGTTTTTTAAGAAGGTTTAAAATGTTTTTTTTATACTTAGCCCCCCCACTTTCAATTTGCTTCCGACGCCAATGATGAAGACCTAGAAGAATTGCTTTATTAATTCTATTAGGCTAATTTTCAGTACTTTATTTTTGCGCAATTTACCGGGGGCCACTTTTTGTACACTAAGTGCAATCATTCTTTCACACGTGCCTAAATAATAATGCACAACGTGCCTATAGAATCTATTGAAGCTTTGTTGATAATAACAAACAAAAAATTTCGACTAAGAAATGACGATTTTTTCCGATACCAATATATGCTGAAAAAACCGTCTGCTCGTTCGCGAAGCCAGCGGAAGAAGGAAGTGTTAGTTTTTTACATCTCGATCCCGATTACTTTAAAGGGCTTGCGAATCGAGGAAACGCTGAAGAATACATCATTATACCTTACTTCAGTTTACGATATAAAATTAATTATAAAATACCATTTAAAATTATTTTCAAGCTGAGGAAAATATAAAGTACACGAAAAAATACCCATAGTGAGCGACAAAAAATCGTCGGCGTAAATCGAAGGTTTTTACAACGCTTGCATCTGTAACTCTCTGCTTTATCTGTCCGAATTTTCTCAAGCAGAGAGCTACAGTTCTGCAGCTATGGTCATTACGTAATACCGGTAAATTTTTGTTATACATAAAGAAAATTTATCAAAACAAAAGCACTAAATATATTTTAATGCTATAGTTAATGTTTGCATGGAGATAGAGAAATTAGGCCAGCTCAAAAAACTGCGGATTACTCTAGCACAAATTATGGTAAGGCATGCATGGACATTTTTTTCTGTTAGGAAAATGAACAATGTTAAATAATAAAGAAAACCAATGTCATTTGAGTGTTGTTTTAATGCAAGGAGAAAATACTTTTATGATAAGGGGACGAGATGGCGAGTCGAATATACTTAGCCTTTAACTAAATCATATTATTGACTTTTACCTTTCGCGTACACGTTGTTACATTATTTGTCACAAAATCTCTATATTTTTATATAACCATAGGCGTCGAAACCGGGGGCACCACTTTTTTGTTGTTGCAAAGACATATATTATATAGTTATTGAAAAATTAGGGTTTACCTTTTTTTGTTGGTTTAGACCCCCCCCCCCTCTTTCAATTTGCTTCCAAAATTACAATGCTGAAAAAGATCATCAATGCAACCTTCGCAATGATGGTGTACAAATGTAATTTTTGCCAGAAATAACGAAACTAGCTGGTGAATAGCCCTAATGCCAGTCGAAGGTTTCTAAAATCTTTGTTTTGCTTAAGGGATTTTTTCAACGTTTTTAAAATTCTTCGGCGAGCATTTGTCTAATCTTTTTCAATTTATAGCCCAAATTAAGGCTTTTGGCGTCATATATAACGAAAGTACAATTTAAATGGCAATACCCGGCTTGATCTCTTTTAAAATCTGACCGCAGCATCTTGTGGTTCCTTTTTAGCTCTACTGGTCAGAGACCAGAAGAGCTTATGCGATAGTAATGCGTCCGTCGTCCGTCCGTCTGTAAACAATTTTTCAAAATGCTGCTCCTCCTACAGTTTTGGTCTGATTTTAATATTACTTGGCACACAAGTAGACTGCACTAAGATACATAATTCTGTGTATCGGTTTTTGATTTCGATAAACGGTGTTGCCGTTGTTACTAAAAATATAAATTTTTGTAAATATCATTCAAAATGCTACTCCTCCTACAGTTTTGGTCTGATTTTAATATAACTTTATACACAAGTAGACTACACTAAGATACATAATTCTGTATATCGGTTTTTGATTTCGATGAACTGTGTTGCCGTTGTTACTAAAAATAGAAAAAATTGTGAAAATCATTCAAAATGCTACTCCTCCTACAGTTAGTCTACACAAAGATACATAAATCTCTGTAGCGGTTTTTGATTTCGATGAACGGTGTTGCCATTGTTACTAAAAATAGAATTTAAAAAAATACTTTCAAAATGCTACTTCTCCTGCAGTTTTAGTCAGATTTTATTATAACTTGGCACACAAGTAGACTACACTAACATATATAATTCTGTTTATTGGTTTTTGATTTCAAAGAACAGTGTTGCCGTTGTTACTAAAAATAGAAATTTATGTGAAAAACATTCAAAATGCTACTCCTCCTACAGTTTTGGTCTGATTTCAATATAACTTGGCACACAAGTAGACTACACTTAAATACATAATTCTGTATATAGGTTTTTGTTTCAATGAACGGTGTTGCTGTTGTTACTTAAAAAAGAAATTTCTTTGAAATACATTTAAAATGCTATTCCTCCTATAGTTTTGGTCTGATTTCAATATAACTTGGCACACAAGTAGACTACACTAAGATACATAATTCAGTGTATCGGTTTTTGTCATTATTCTGTTTATTGCTTTCGTAAAGTTTCAAATCCCAACTGCTACTTTTCTCTTTCTTTATTATAAGTACAAACCAGTAGAGCTTCAGTCTCGACAGAGACTTCTGGTTTATGCTTGTTTCAAAGAAATTCCTTATAAATTTTAGATAACGAAATTAAAGATATTCGTTCGACTTTTATATTGCACGGTACAGGCATAGCAAAATTCACGAATTTTTCCGACCTCTTTAAATTTTTGTTTGTTGTCTAACATTCCTCTGGAGAATTTTTCACTCATGTGAAGAGGCTATCGCTTGCCGGTGGACGGCTACGAATTTTGTACTGTATTCGCTACATGTACTCGTACTCATAAGGCCATTGGGCAGTGAGGGATCTTTTTCGTGCCAGCACCTACTGCTACTCGATTTATACTCATCCAAAGGACTAGGCTTACTTCGATGTTAGTGAAATGTTGAGTCGGCAAATAAATTGGTTTTAATAAATTTAATCTTTTTGACATCTCTGAAACACGATTAATTTCATTCAATTTTACAATTTACATAAAAGTCATATCTTTATATTGCAATAAAGTAAAAAAAAAAAAAAAAAAAGATCTTTTAATTTTAATCATTTGAATCTATCACAAATACAGTGTACTCCATATATAGCTTTAAAAAATTTAAAGTATTTCTAGGAAAATTATCTCCATAACACTATTTATGGAATGTAATCAATACTTCCTGTTACTGAGTGAAGCTCATACACATATATAATACTTTCCTGATTGTTTCAGAATATCCATCCATATAGAAAACATATTAGAATTGTATCAGCGACAGAACATGTTCAATATTTGTGTCAAAGCAATACTGATTGGATACGCATGTGAACTCATTATATGTCAATCTGTGCAAACAGGTGAGATATATCAACATTATCTTTATTTTACTATATGCAAACTTTGATTTAAATCAACATTCATTATATAGACATTGAAATTATATGAAAACTGGAGAAAACTATAACAGAGATAAAATTATTTTAAAGGCTGAAAGTAAAAAAAAATATGTGTACAATATCTCGTTGTTTGAAAATTTATGCCATTAAGAAGATACAGGTGTAAGTATTTTATTTGTATGAAATTTGTTTTGTTTTCCTTTTAAATTCTGCAAATCCTAGTTATCTTATTTGCAAAGACCAATTAAAAGTGTTCTTTCTTAACTGAGACTTTATCCAAGTATACAGAATATGAATTACACGTTGTAATATATAAATTTTACACAAATGTGCTAAAAGAGCACACATTTCCTCTTAACGACTTGGTGTGGATATTACATGTATAGGACAAAAATTGCAATCAACAAAAATCCTTGCTTCTAATTGTTCGTTAAATTGCATGATATATTTTTAATTAAGCGGTTTCTCGATTGCCTTTCCGAACAAGTATTCTTTTTAATCAATAAAAAAGAGTGAACTTCAAACCACTTAATGAGTAAAAGAACACTTTCAGCATTATACACTGCATTTTTAGCTATTGAATGTAAAGAAGGAAGTAAATGGCAATCCCCGTCAAGTAGAAAGAAAATAAAACTAGAAAATTAAAATTATGTTATTAAATATAGTCCATTTAATTGTGATAGACATTAAGTTTTGTTTTACATGTACGGAAAGTTTCGAATGATATTAACGGGTTTCAGATCATAAATACATGTTTATTTTATGAATTTTAACGATATGATGATAAATCTTGTTCTCAGTCATTCAAATCGCGCAAACCATACTTCATATTCCGAAAAAGCATTACATCATAAGATTGTAACCCTGGAATTTTTTTTTTATTTGCGGAGATTTAAAAGATATGCTGCAGGTCCAGTTTTTGTATTTGCAACAATTTCCTCTCTTACATAGAATGATTGGAAATAGGACGTTACGGTACTTAAAATATATTCTGTCTATTTTAGATAAACGCTTAAAACGAGAAGTAGATTTATCCTTTAAAGATAAACATGTTGCTTTCGTAAAGGATGGAAGGAAGGTCGATTTTAAACTTTTGTATGGCAGATTACCAAAGTACGCAAGAGATCAACCAAATAGGAAAAAACACTCATTTCTTCTGGTTCCAGTTAAGAAAGGAGAAAATGTGGCTGTAAGAAAAACTCTTTTTACGAAATTATTAAACACTGCTGTATCAAAAAGTTACAGAGGCGGAAAATGTAAACAAAAAAGGGATCAAAAAAATGCAAAGCAAAGTAGCATAAGGAAAACATGCCCAAATAATCTGGCTGAAAAGGGACAGTTTCCTGATAAAGAGAACATCGACACTTCCGACTACTTTGTATGTTCAGTTGACGTAGCAGAACTTGGGAAGAAAATTCTTCTTGTCGAATTTAATGTTCAAGATGACAACGAATGTGAACTTTCTACAAAAGGATCATTTACCGTCGGCGTTGGAATACTAAAGACTGTAGGCAAAAAGCCAGTAAATACAAATATCCAAAGAAAGTCAACTGACTGGTTTCTGATAAATCACTTGGATGGATCAAAATTAGAGGAACGCATAAAATGTCATGACTTTACTTATAAATATACTTAAATGTTTATCGATGTCATTACAAGTATAGAGTGGTGAAATTGTCAAACAGAAATTAATAAGGATGTAGTAAATTCTGATTAAAATGTTTTATAAATTGTTATATTCTACGAAAATAACATACGAGAAGGAAAATCAATAATGAAAAGACGTCAATTTTTCAGCCCAAGTGAGGTTTTTCTTAACACATTTTGTAAGGCATTCGTCTGTAAACTTTTTCACAGTTTCATCTTCTCTTAACCACTGGACAAATATCAACTAAATTGGAACAGAGTATCCCTGGGTAAAGAGGATTCAAGATTCATCAATGAAGGGCCACATCCTCTTCAAAAGGCTTGATTGAATGATTGAATATTGTTTAACGCCGAGTCGGCATTTTTTCAGCCATGTTTCGGCGGTCAAAGGGCTTGATAATTTTAAAAATTGTGAAAAAAGAGTTAAGCCCACGAAGGGTCAAAAAATGCCTCATTAAAAAATTTAATGAAATCTTGATAACAGATAGTGTTGACTTCAAGCTTTATACCCTAACAAAAAAATACTATAGTTAACTATAGTTTACTATAATTAACTATAGTAAATCAAAGTGTCAAAGTTTTCGCCAAAGTTTTTCAAAGTGTCAAAGTTTTCGCCAAAGTTTTTCATAGTGTCAAAGTTTTCGCCAAAGTTTTCAAAGTGTCAAAGTTTTCGCCAAAGTTTTTCAAAGTATCCAAGTTTTTCAAAGTGTCAAAGTTTTCGCCAAAGTTTTTCAAAGTGTCAAAGTTATCACTATAGTAAATCAAAGTTTTCAAAGTGTCAAAGTTATAACTATAGTTAACTATAGTTAACTATAGTATTTTTTTGTTAGGGTAGAACTTTTTTTTTTTTGGATATCTATATTACTTTTCCTTTAAAAGAGTTTGCAGTAAGGCATTGTTGTACTAGACAATTGTGAACGGAACGTTATAATTTGTATAACATATTGTAACGTCATATAGGGCAATAAAAATTATGTGATTGTAAAAACATAAATGACTTGGATAATTGAATACCAGGTATGACATTATCAGTTCAATGATAGAATACTAAGTACATGACCAGTAATATTTTGTGCGATCCTAACATTGCAAGGCCCAATAGCAATGGTTCATTTTCGAAAGTAAGTTGGGGGTGGGGGTGAGGATGGGGGAGGGAACCTCCACAAAAAATTAACATGCAGTAACAACCCCCTGATAAACTGCACCCACATTGGCCGGTAATACTATATATGTTTGATTTTACTTATTCACTAAATACACCAAAAGAAATATTTCTTACTTTGTATATGTACATGTGTATATTATAGCGAGCGCAGCGAGCGTCGCGAAGCGAGCTCAGTAGACTAACGTGTATGAACAGAGGTAATTCGGATTGAAATCTGTACATACGTCAGGCAAATTTCTCTGTGAAACATTCCCAGAATTCCTACACTACCCAATGTCCTTTGCGCGAATAAATAAATAAATAATGACGTAAAGCATAAAAGGCTTTCAGTTTGTAGAAATCTTTCAAAGAAACAAAAAATAACTCGCAATGTTTTTCGACCTAAGTTGCACTAGGTCTATAGTTTCAACGAGACGCTCGGCTGTCTCCGTAAGCTCCGACGAGCTCCGTGACGTCGTGTGACGTCACAGCTAGTCGAGATGTCTCGTGCGGCTTGATGTATGAAGTGGCTGATCAATTTTTCAAGTGTTTTTGATGGTACAACTGCGCTCGCCCCAACGGTCACACAGTAAAACATATTATATTTATATAGCTGAAACGTAAAAATGAAATATACTTATCTAATAATTACCGGCCCCTGTGACTGCAACTACTCAAAATTAAAAATCCTATTCTGTTTGGGGTGGGGTGGCTTCCTCTTATTTTTCTTAAATGCAGGAATTTGCCAGTGTTTAACCTTTTAGTTTTAGCAATAGGTAGCATCTTAATAAGAATTTTCATAACTAGGCAAAAGAAAATTGTCAGAAAAAAAGTTACCTCCCCCTACTCTGTTACGGACAAATGTAAAATAAGATTTTAACGTGATTAATTTCAAAATAACAAGTTGTGTATGAGAGTGCGCTAGCTTGCACCCCTATCATAGAAATCATTATTCATCCGTTTAAAGTTATTTAGCGAACTCTTGTGTATGTAATATTTGAAAAATGACTGCCAGAATGCGCAAATATCCACCAAACCGATGCCCGTTAAAAAAAAACTCTGGTTGAATTCAATTTTTATGGAATTTTGATTGCATAAAGATGTTCCTGTAAGGAGTTTTGCGGAAACACTCGCCATATTGTCAACAGATACAGTTTGGTCAATAACCATTTAGCCATCTTTATCAACATTAAACCTTCCGAATATTCGCATAAAAAATCTGGGACGTGATAATCATTTATCATGGGCGATGTCCCAGGTCAAATCGTTCAGAAATTAACAAATGTAACAAAAAATATTTACAAGATCGTTAAAGGTTTCCAGACATTAATTTTACTACAAACCACAGATTCATTATAGTGGACTGTTAATATGATAAAGACATCACCGAGATTTCAGCACACCTTTGAATATGATGAGTATATTCTTGAGCTTGAAAAATCATTTACTTGTAATAAGCCGACAATTTTATTTTTCCCAGATGTCTTGTGTGTAAAGAAGCCTTTATTAATGAAAATAAGATTTTATCCTAGTCATAGTAGGCGAGCCCATTTTTGTTAAGATCGTCCGCCGTCGACACTTCCGGTCGTCACAGGAAGTGATCAAAGAAATGGATGCATACATGTTTAGGCAATTCATCTTCGTTGTCAAGTGTAAATAAAGGTTGAGAATATATATATATATATATATATATATATATATATATATATATATATATATATATATAACTCTTCAAAAAAAGAAACGCATCGTAGAATTTTAGTGACACATTGAACATAAAGATTATTTAGTAAAATGATGCATTGATAAAACAGAAATGTGGTAAGCAATAGGAATACTATCTAAATGTCATAATTACTCAACAATTTTAAAATTATATTTAATTTAAGAGCATGGAAGATCAATATCTGGTATGCCCCCCGCAGACACAAATGATAGCCACAAACGGCATCTAATGGAAGCAAATGTGTGAAACAAAAACTGTATAGGAATACTCTCCCACTCCAAGTGTAGTAATTTAGTCAGGTGTTGCAGAGTCTGGGGATGCGATTGTCTTTGGCAAATCATTTTAATCCATTTTGGCAAATGCTGCTTAATTTGGATTAAATCTAGCAATTTAGATGACTGTGACTGAAACAAGTTGTTGTTTCTTAGCAAGAATAGGTGTGTCAAATGAGCCATATGTGGCTGTATATTGTGTGATTGCAATACGGCTCTAGGATGCTGCATAATTGAATGGGTATGTGTAGGTAGAACATGGTTAGAGTACCTTTTGCAATCAACGTGTATTGGATTCGAACCAAATCAATCTTACTTTCTTATAATACCATTTTCCATATCATTACACTACCACCACCAACTTTTTTAACGTCCTGGAGGCAGTTATCTATCTAACCTTCATTAAAAAGCATTAGCACTCTTAAACTTATAAGAGGCTTTCAGATAAACATTTTGGAGTATTAGGTTAACCAAAATGTTCAGCAGTTGTTGTGGTCATACTCTATTCATCTGAGATCTTTGAATCGATATTTGGGGTGTTGTATCGGAACAATGACATGAAAAATCCTCTTGCAATAATTCGTAGTCAACTGAAAACGGTCTTGTTAGATGATCTGTTCAATTCAGGGATAACTAATGCTTTAGATGACGTCCTTGCATTACATGCATGCAATTTGCGTAATCCTCGGAAGTGATGCTGTACTGCTGATGTCACACGTAGTCTACCATATTTTTTGCAAATATTGGGTGTTCGATGTTAATGGTTTACATTTTATATGTTAGATATGGTTTGTGTGTAACATTAAAACCTCTTGCAACTGTAGAGTGCGGTACCCCTGCTTCCAGTCGCCCATTTTCCTTTTTGTTCCACGCAACATTCAGATGCAGCAATTTTAGGAGGCGTCATTTTTCAGATAAAACAAGATTCAAAATATCGAGAACCCCCGCTTTTGATAGCCCCTTAGTACCTAAAGGAATTGCATCGGAATTCAACAAATGAAAATTGAGATCAACATTTTGGGGGAAATTTTGCAAAATCAGGACTTTTTGTCTGTGAGACTTGTAGAATAACTGTAAAGTTAACAATTGCATTAAAAAATCATTCATTTTACTCGAATACATCGTATTCATACAAAAATAAAAGGTATGACAAAACTATCAAAAATTTTCAGGGCATTGTTCCTACTATGCGTTTCTTTTTTTGAAGAGTATATATATATATATATATATATATTTATATATATATATATATATATATATAGGTAAATCTTTTTAAAAAAGAAACACGAAAACCTTTAGTTTAGCTTAAGCGCTTTCATTTCAAATCTTCAGAAGTTTTCGTGTTTCTTTTTTAAAAAGATTTACCTGTAAACTACCGAGCACTGTGGATTTTTTTCTGTTTCAATATATATATATATATATATATATATATATATATATATATATATATATATATATATATATATATATATATATACATGAAATGATGAAACCAAAGTTAAGCATGTTCATACATCCTATTGGCAGTCAAAGGCATACACTTCTATTAAATAAAAAAAAAAAATCAACCACTGAATCTAAAATTATAGCTTTTAATTAAACTGCAAATTACTGATAAAAGAAAGAGGGCGTAAAAGGCGAGGACAATCTCCCGCTCTGAGACATTATATTTCTCATCCAAAACTCTCGGAAAAGTTTTATTTGTCTAAAATTATGTTGTCAGTAATGTCGTCTTTAACACATTTGATTCATTTATCTTATCTCATGACTTATTAATTGATATACATATACATCGGAGGGGAGGAACGGGGCTCTGAATATGACTTACAGTAATTTTAAATACATATTTGAAGACCAGTTTATTTGAACTGAGGTGTTTTATGCCTACTAATGCCAATTTACACTAAAAGATAGATAATAATGATTAATTGCGGCTTTATCCCCTGAACAATATTGTACCTTTACGTTATTTACTCCTGCTAGTCCAGGAATTTTTTTGTGGGTTCGTGGCTTCAACCCTCCATCCCCAATATTTCTTCGTAAGACCTTCATAGCTCTAATAATGCCTGAAAAAAGATGATTTCCATTCCTAATTTACCCAAAAGCTATAAGTATTAGTCAGGCACGTACAGTGTAGCAACAAGGGGGGGGGGGCTGCCCCCTTTTTCCCCAACAGTACTTTAGTTATTCTATAGGAAATGTTCATTAAAAGGCTGGTTGGCCCCTCAACTTTTTGTGATATAAAAAAATCTAGTATAAAAATTGGTACTGGAAGGCATTGAAACAAGTTGCCCCCCCCCCACACACACACACCCCACGAAGTAGGATTTTCGACTTTGGGCTTCTTTTCTATTTACCCCCCCCCTTTTTTTTTTTGCTTGGCAACTTTTTTCTGGTAAGTGAAAAAAAAAAATTCTGGCTGCCCCCTTTCAAAAATTATGCTACGTGGCTGTTACTTTAAAAACAACAGAAAATTAATGTGTCTTTATTTATTTATAAAACTTTTTTGTCCTTTCTGGTATTTAGTGAAAACTTTACTTTCACTTCTCACCTGCTGTAGACCGATCTTCCAGATGGTAGTTCGTGCAGGCTGATATATCATCGTATACAAACATGATGGTTTAAGCAAAAGCCATGATTTTAAATTAAGGATGAAGATGTAGAATTTTACTTGTTATACGTGCGTATTTCATGTTGTCCATTTTACTGAGCAATGCCAAACAATAACAATAGCGAACATGAAGTATAAACTTCGAATATACACTCCGTATCTGTAGTCAACTTAAAAAATTAATGTTTTTTGTGTGTGTGTGTGTTTTTGAAAAGTTATGAAGCCCTTATATAGTAATTTTTTTTAAAATTTATTCTTTTCTTGCTCCTATATGATACAGACGTTTTAAAAGAAAAGTTCCAAATGTTTACCTCTAGTGTGGGATTCAACTAATTACAGTAAACTGCCCCCCCCAAAAAAACGTCAATAATTTAAATAATGGACCTAAACACTTACTAAAGTGTTAGTGATCAACTAAAAAATCGTAGTATGATACGTTTTATGAAAAATGTGCAATTTTCTAACAAAATCTAAACGATATAATTTACAATGGGCAAAAGGGTTGAAATTGAGGAAATTCGGATTTTTTGGAAAGTTCTTTTTAAGGTATGAGTACACATCTGCCCCACATTTTTTTCTTCAAAAATAGAAACCTCTTGATGTTAGTTTTAAACTGAACCCTAAATTAATTGGGGCCTTGCCTGCATGTGCTTTATATAAAATTTGACCATTTCATCACGAAAAATGTGAAAAATCAAGCAAATTCCTGTATCTCTATGAGTTTGGGGCTGTAGATCTCAGGTGTACAAGTACGGAACTCCGAGATTTTTTCCACTTTGATAAACTAGAATACCTAGACTATCTTTTAAGCACAAAATATTTGGTCAAAACTTCATTTTAATTTTGACCATTTTACAAGGCATATTTTGACCCTTCGTGGGCTTACATGTAGGTCTTTCTTTTAAAATTTTGCTTAAGAACTACTGTGCTAGAAAATATGAAACTGTGAAATCGTTTTGATAGTGTAGATTCAAAAATGTTCAAATCATGAAGGAAAGTCAGTTTATCTAAATGATTATAATGCATATGAGTATTGAGCCCTCTACCAAAATTGTTAATTTCATGGTCCTAGGGTCAGAAGTTCTGGTATTAGGGTGGTGCTTTGTTGAATGTATCGTGTAAAATTATTTCTTATAAATTCATAATTATTCTTTGTCCGTAGGTTGAAAGGAAACAATTATATATAGTATAGCTATGATGAGGAAGAGTTTCTTTTTCTAAAATGACCCATGGGTAAGGGATTCTAGTTTAAAGACGTTTCTCTGTTGATTGAATAGTGAAAATACATCATTTCTTTAACAATGTTCTTCTTTCAATGCTCTTGGGTATTAAGCCGACTAAATAAATGAAGACCTCTTAGTTATGATGAGCAAGGGTGCCTCATCCCAATTTGTAAAATGTGTGACCCCATGGTCCGGGGTTCACCGAAAGGGAAGATCTATAAATGAAATTGAATTAATGCTTTGAAGATCTTATCCTCTGCTCCTTGGTATTAGGTTGAAGAAAATAAAAACATAATTATATAAAAATGATCAAGAAGGGTGTCTCTTTTAAAATTCTTAATTTCACGATACACGGTAAGGGGTTTTGGTGTTAGGGAGGAATGTCATTAATCGATTATATGGTGAAAATGCATTACTTCTTTGAAAATCTCTTGGGCATTGTGTTAACAAAGTAAGGGTGTGGTTATAATGCGCTAGAATGCCTTTTCCAAATTTATGAAATCTATGACATCAGAGTCAGGTGAAAGGGGGGCAGTAGATATGTTAGTGAAACAAATTATTCCCCTTTGTCATTAACCATTGTAAATAATGTATTTGTATTGGGTTAGTAAAATAAGAGAATGATGCAAGTATATTTATTTTCTAATACAAAAGTACTTGTAATGAACAGACAGACCTGTAAATGACAAGAGGCCCACGGGTATTATAGGTCACCTGAGTATTGTGCAACAACTTTCAAACAATTAAATTTGGTTCGTGTTTTAAACCAGTGGCGAAGAAATTCACAATGTTGAAAGAGGCACCATTGCTTATCATAATTATTAACTTGGCATGCTTACTCTATTTACTTAATACCCAGAGGTAGATCAGAGTAACAAAGAGAAAATGCACTTCCACTTTATACCCAGTTGTGCACCTCACCCCAAAGGAACCACTGACCCAGGGGCCACATATTTAAAAAAAATTTGCAAATTTTATCATAAAATTGTTGATTAATACCAAAGAGCAGATTTCAAAGCATTAATTTATTTGCAGACTATGTACTCCCCCCCCCCCCCTTCTGACCCAGGGGGCATAAAAAACCCACTTTGCTAGATGCACCTTTCTTCATCATAAAACCAGAAGCAAAGGAAAATATTTTCAAAAAATTAATGTATTTTTACTATATAATCAATAGAGCCCCGCCCTAACATCAGAACCCCTGACCCTGGGGCCATAAAATTCACAATTTTGGAAGAGGCACTCTTGCTCATCATAACTATGTACTTAGTTAGTTTATTTAATACCCAGAAGCAGAGAAGAAGATTTTCAAAAAATAAATGCATTTTCACTATATAATCAATAGAGCCCCGCCCTAACACCAGAACCTCTGATCCTGGGGCCATAAAATTCACAATTTTGGAAAAGGCACTCTTGCTCATCATAACGATGTTTTTAGTTAGTTTATTTAATACTCAGAAGCAGGGAAGAAGATTTTCAAAGAATAAATGCATTTTCACTATATAATCAATAGAGCCCCGCCCTAACACCAGAACCCTGACCCTGGGGCTATAAAATTCACAATTTCGGAAAAGGCACTCTTGCTCATCATAACTGTGTCCTTAGTTAGTTTATTATATTTAAAAATTTTATCATAAAATGGTTGATTAATACAAAGAGCAGATTTCAAAGCATTAATTTATTTGCAAAGAATAAATTTGCATTTTCATCATATATTTTCAAAAAATTAATGTATTTTTACTATTTTATAGAGCCCCGCCCTAACACCAGAACCCCTGACCCTGGGGCCATAAAATTCACAATTTTGGAAAAGGCACTCTTGCTCATCATAACTATGTACTTAGTTCTTATTTAATACCCAGAAGCAGAGAAGAAGATTTTCAAAGTTTTTTCATTATATTTCAAAAAATTTTTTTAAAAGAGGCATAAAATGTGCTTGATTTATTTAATACTCAGAAGCAGAGAAGAAGATTTTCAAAGAATAAATGCATTTTCACCATATGATCAATAGAGCCCCGCCCTAACACCAGAACCCCTGACCCTGGGGCCATAAAATTCACAATTTTACAGGAGGCACTCTCGCTCATCATAACTATGTACTTAGTTAGTTTATTTAATACCCAGAAGCAGAGAAGAAGATTTTCAAAGAATAAATGCATTTTTACTATATAATCAATAGAGCCCTGCCTTAACACCAGAATCCCTGACCCTTGGGCCATAAAATTCACAATTTTGGAAAAGGCACTCTTGATCATCATAGCGATGTGCTTAGTTAGTTTATTTAATACTCAGAAGCAGGGAAGAAGATTTTCAAAGAATAAATGCATTTTCACTATATAATCAATAGAGCCCCGCCCTAACACCAGAACCCTGACCCTGGGGCTATAAAATTCACAATTTCGGAAAAGGCACTCTTGGTCATCATAACTGTGTCCTTAGTTAGTTTATTATATTTCAAAAATTTTATCATAAAATGGTTGATTAATACCAAAGAGCAGATTTCAAAGCATTAATTTATTTGCAGACTACTCAGACCCAGGGGGCATAAAAAACCCACTTTGCTAGATGCACCTTTCTTCATCATAAAACCAGAAGCAAAGGAAAATATTTTCAAAAAATTAATGTATTTTTACTATTTTATCAATAGAGCCCCGCCCTAACACCAGAACCCCTGACCCTGGGGCCATAAAATTCACAATTTTGGAAGAGGCACTCTTGCTCATCATAACTATGTACTTAGTTCGTTTATTTAATACCCAGAAGCAGAGAAGAAGATTTTCAAAGAATAAATGCATTTTCACTATACAATCAATAGAGCCCCGCCCTAACACCAGAACCTCTGATCCTGGGGCCATAAAATTCATAATTTTAAAAGAGGCATTCTAGCTCATCATAGCGATGTGCTTAGTTAGTTTATTTAATACTCAGAAGCAGAGAAGAAGATTTTCAAAGAATAAATGCATTTTCACTATATAATCAATAGAGCCCCGCCCTAACACCAGAACCCCTGACCCTTGGGCCATAAAATTCACAATTTTGGAAAAGGCACTCTTGATTATCATAGCGATGTGCTTAGTTAGTTTATTTAATACTCAGAAGCAGGGAAGAAGATTTTGAAAGAATAAATGCATTTTCACTATATAATCAATAGAGCCCCACCGTAACACCAGAACCCCTGACCCTGGGGCCATAAAATTCACAATTTTGGAAAAGGCACTCTTGCTCATCATAACTATGTGCCTAGTTAGTTTATTTAATCCCAGAAGCAGAGAAGAAGATTTTCAAAGAATAAATGCATTTTCACTATATAATCAATAGAGCCCCGCCCTAACACCAGAACCCCTGACTCTGGGGCCATAAAATTCACAAATCTGGAAGAGGCATTCTAGCTCATCATAGCTATGTACTTAGTTAGTTTATTTAATAATCAGGAGCAGAGAAGAAGATTTTCAAAGAAATAATGCATTTTCACTATATAATCTACATGTATATAGCCCCGCCCTAGCACTAGAACCCCTGGACCTGGGGCCATGAATTTCACAATTTTGGTAGAGGACTCAATGCTCATTACATTCATGCCAACAGTTTGCCTGCTTGATGTCCAGGAGTAAAGAAGATTTTTAAAGATAACAATATTTTGGTGGTTTTTGCCCCACCCCTCAGGGACCAGGGTGGCGGGGACCATAAAATGAGCAATTTTTGTTCCCCTTCACCCATAAATGCTGTATACCAAATTTGGTTGAAATTGGTTCAGTGGTTTCAGAGAAGAAGCTGAAAATGTTCAAATGTTAACACACGACGCACGACGGACGAAAACGGATAGCAATAGGTCACCTGAGTTACTCAGGTGACCTAATAAATAAATAATAATGAGACAAAAAAACAACATTTTATTAAATGTTTTTCACAGTGTAAGTAAAGACTCTACAATCTGATGTGAAACTAAGTCTCACTAACAAACAATCGAAGGTAAAAATGTATAATACATCAAAGCTTAAAGAAAATAAAGTTATTTTACACTGTTTTCATTCATTTTTAAGCATTGAAAAAAATTATATATAAATTCACTTGCAGAAACTGTCAACACTTTGTTAGACATTCAGTCAAACCTTTAAAGTTGGTGGAGGAATAACTGTTATTCAGTACTGAACATAAGTTAACCGAGAAAGTACCATTCAGTACAATAAACTGCGAATTATTGTACACCTTTTATAAAGACGAGATGGTTTATTTTCAAGAAAGACTTTTAATACAAAAGGAAAGCAACTTGTAGTAAGTTCAAATTCTACGATAAAAGTTCTTTTTTTTTATTTAGAAAGGGACAGGCAAGTATCTTATTTTTTAAAATGTATCAGTATAAAAAAAAAATTAACGATGAACTCCCTTCATTGTTACAATGACAAAGATATAAAATCGATGGGATTTCTGTTAATTATTATATTGGTAATCAGAAATTCAATAAAATTTTGAAATTTTGATATTATTAATTCCTTGTATTATGGTATTTTCTATTGAGGATAAGATCTAAAAATTTAATTTTCCGATGAAATATAGGATAAAAAAGTTGTACAGTTAAGACGCGTAATCTTCCTATATTAGCTGCTTGTATTAAGGGTTTAGGGTTGTGTACGACCATCAATGCCTTCCACTCTTCTGTGATGTCACAGGTTTTTGCAAAAACTGTTATTAATTTAACTTCATACCCAATATAAAAATATCTTTTGTATGATTGCTTTTCAATTAGTGTAATGCAAATAATTTTCGGATAAACGAATTGTGAAAATGTATAATTTCTACATTTAATCAATTTTTCATTATTTAATAAATGTTACCAAGGGCAATAACTCCTCATGTATCTTTATTTAGGCATTTTCTTTATTGTACTTCTAATGTAAAATAGTTACCCTGACATTAAAAATTCGAACATATTTATTAAATAGCTATTTTCCTGATACTTTTAATATTAGTAATGCACGCTGCTCTGTTGTCTACGAACATCTGATAGCACTTTCAATTATGAATTAAAAGTATCTTGAACAAGACGTGTTTGTAAAACAGAGATGCCCCCGTGTGGCAACAAATCGAAGGTTAAGCTTTCTCAAATGAAGATCAAATACGTTGATACCTAAAGTAAGGCCTTTTCACAAGAAATACAAATGTGAAATATAAAACCTTAGCAGCACCTGTTCAAAGGGTATAAAGAAGGTAAGGTTTTTAAAGGTAGGACAAACTCTGGGGTCAAGATCAAAGGGTCAAGGTTGTTGGTTTCTAAAAATAGGCCTTGTCTCAAACATTACAAATGGGAAGTATGAAAGCGCTGGCCCTTACCGTTCTAAAGTTATGGCCAAGGTTAAAGTTTGTAAAAAGTAGGCTAAACTCCAAATGGTTTAAAATGTTGATATCCAATGAAAAGTCTTCTCACAAGGATAACATATGTGAAGTATGAAAGCCCTAGCTCTTACCGTTCAAAAGTTATAGCCAACGTTAACGATTTTTCGTAAGTACAGAAATCTCCAAGGTAAAAATTGTTGATTTCAAATGAAAGGCCTTGCCATAAAAAAAGATATTTGATTGATTGATTGATTGTATACTGTTCAACGTCCCTCTCCAGAATACTTCACTGATATGGAGACGTCACCATTGCCGGTGAAGGGCTGCAAATTTAGGCCTATGCTCGGCACTCAGGGCCTTTGAGCAGGGAGGGATCTTTATCGTGCCACACCTGCTGCGACACGGGGCCTCGGTTTATACGGTCTCATCCGAAGGACCGCCCCATTTAGTCGCCTTTTACGACAAGCAAGGGGGTACTGAGGACCTATTCTAACCCGGATCCCCACAGGGTAAAAGATATTTGAAATAAAATTTGAAATAAAAAATTCTTTGTAATTACCGTTTAAAAATAAGGGCCAAAATAAAAGTTTAGATTGTTAGTGTAAAATTGGGTCAAACTCCAAGGTCAAGATCAAAGGGTCAATGTTCTTGATATTAAATGAAAGGTCGTGTCACAAAATTTAATATGCGAAGTATGAAAGCCCTGGCTCTAACCCTTCAAAAATTATGGTCAAGGTTGTATTTTAAAAGTAGGTCAAACTCCAAAGTTAAAGGGTCAAGGTTCTTGATATCAAATAAAAGGTCTTGTCACAAGGATTACATATGTGAAGTATGAAATTCCTAGCCCTTACTCTTCATAGCTTATGGTTAATGTTATAGGTTTTCATAAGTATGGAAATCTCCAAGATCAAGTTCAAATGAAAGGTCTTTTAACAAAGAATACATATAGGAAATATAAAACTCCTGGTATGTACTGTTCAAAAGATATGACCAAAGTAAAAGTTAAGAATTTTTGTGTAAAAGTTGGTCAAACTCCAAGGTCAAGGGATCAAGGTTCTTGATATCAAATGAAAGGTCTTGTCACAAAAATTAAAATATGTGAAGTATGAAAGCCCTAGTCCTATTCCTTCAGAAATTATGGTCAAGATTGTATTTTACAAGTAGGTCAATCTCCAAAGTGAAGGTCAAAGGGTCAAAGTTCTTGGTATTCGATAAAGCATTTTCTCACAAGAATTACATACTGTGTGAAGTATGAAAGCCCTAGCCCTTACCGTTCAAAAGTTATGACCAAGGTTAAAGTTTCTTTATAAGAACGAAAATCTCCAAGGTCAAAAGGTCAAAGTTGTTGGTATCCAAAAAAAGGTCTTTCCAAGAAAATATATATATGAAAAAGTATAAAAGTCCTGGTATCTACTGTTCAAAATATATGGCCAAATTAAAAGTTAAGAATTTTTGTGTAAAAGTTGGTCAAATTCCAAAGTCAAAAGGTCAAAGTTGGTGGTACTCAAAGAAAGGTTTTGTCACAAGGAATACACATGTGAAATATGAAAGTCATAGCTCAAATAAATCAAAAGTCATGGGCAAGGTTAAAGTTTTTGCGGACAGACAGACAGAGAGACAGACGGACGGACATGACAAAAACAATATACCCCCGAAACTTCGTTTACGGGGGGATGAAAATTATCAATATGCAAGGTTGCGAATGTTCTTAAATGTGCAGCTCTTCAACGGCATGTAGTCGTCCCGCTAGGAAATTCAATGAAAGGCTGTCGAAGTGACGTCAGGATGAAAATTATCAGTATGCAAGGTTGCGAATGTTCTTAAATGTGCAGCTCTTCAACGGCATGTAGTCGTCCCGCTAGGAAATTCAATGAAAGGCTGTCGAAGTGACGTCAAAGAGAATGGTCAATTCAAAGAAACTTATAACGGGACCAGAACAAATTGCTACACAACTTAAAAGTCCATTATACTATTGTTTTCATAATCAGAACTCCAGAAAAGTAGGTCTGGGTATCAAACATGGAAAAGTTCTCTGACCTCATCCAAATTTTGTCTCCAACACGAATTTCTGAGACAACGTCCATGCTACCACAATCATGTGTATTTTTATCCTCTGCAATCAAACGCGATAAAACAGTATTCGTATTAAGTACAATAGAGGCATGAGCGCGACTAGCTATCTGGGAGCATATTGTAGCAGAGAACAAGTACATGCCGGAAGTAGGACAGTTAAACTCGTCATCCTCTCTGTTGAAGTGCCCTCCAATATTAGATATTACTTCAGCGAAATTTAGCCTGCTCTTGTCGGTGTAGTTAGCATCTTGTCCTAGATACACGGTGAAGCCAACTGGATATCTTTTCATGCTTTCTGAAATTATATTATTATCAAAAGTGCACAATAAGTTATTCATATTCAAAATTTAAAAGTGCACAATAAGATATTGACATTTTTAAATTTATAATTATATCAAATGTTATTAGAAATGTAAACATTTTCAATAGAAAAATGTGTCTGGAAAATAATGCAGGCCCCCTTGATGTACGTGCTTGCTATTGGTGTAAATATAAAAAGAAGTGGTTATGCTTAGAAATGAAATTATACAGATACGAATGTTAACTGTCAGCAGAGCAAAATTGGACCACTAAAACATAATAAGTTGGAAGAAATGTCATGGAAAAATAAGCATCCTCAGTCTACCGGTCATACCTGCCGGGTATCCCTTGTTATGGTTAGATCCGTATTAAACATTCGGTTTGGAAAAAAGTATTTTAGAAATGTTTTGTAAGAAGAGCATACAGAATAACTACTGACAAGGGAACTATAAACGTGATTCAAGGTCATTTTAAAAGCAATTGTTTGAAGTATGAACTAGATTTGGACTGAAAGAAATGCCATGTAAATATAAACAGAAATTTACAGGAAATCCTCATTGAGCTTGAACCGATATCTGTCAATTTAAGACCTAGGCAAATCATTTTAAATGATTAAATATGAATATGATTACCACGAAATATGCAAAAATAACATTTGTAGAATAGAAATACCCACATTAAATGATCAATGAAGGATAGACACAAAGCAGGCAACTGATACCTAAAGGTAATGTTTTTCTTAGACAAAATCATGCGTGATATGAATTTATATTTTCATTGAACACCTTAAAAGGAGGCTCACCAAAGCGTATTTGCAGATTTTGCGATTCGTTTTTAGCCTTCATTGCTTGATTCTCCAAACCCCTGATTTCCTCATCTAAAAAGTTGTCCTTCCTCTGCTGATTTTCAGATTGTATCAACAACTCTGAGGCATTTCTAGACAACACATTCAATGTTTTATAAAAGTCTCCAAGAGAACTATCCGCTTTGTCGACAATTCTTCCATATTCAGTCAAATTTTGTGAAATGACTTCAGCATCCTCGGATAATTCAGTAAATTTTTTCATCAAATCTGTTACGTCTTTTTTGTAGATGCCCATCATTTCCGAAGAGATGATGGAGACTTTATGTTCTGCATTTAGGAGTTGAATCGACTGTTTTCTGATCTCCTCATACAAATGAGCGGTCTCTGGATTATTGTCCGAAAAACTCTTTTCTTTTCCACTACTTTGAGTAAGAGGTTGACCATATAGACCACCAAAACAACAAGTTCCAAAAATCATTAGCAAAATTCTATATCTTCTGTTTGGAAACATTGTGGTATGTCAAATTAGATACTATAGTAAATCCTTAAAATGTTCTGTAGGAGTTAATCAAACTTTGAGTGTATTGTTTTTCCTTTCACATCTCCGACCTGCCTTGAATGAAACTTAAATAGCAAATTTATAAGGAAGTAAATGTCCCTTGAGCCAAGTCCCGAGAAAACATCAATGTTTGTATTATTTCTATTTCCTGCGACAAGTAGTTGCAATTATAGCTGACATAAAGCTATAATAAAATCTTATCTGAGGACGGAAGTACATGCTTGTGTTTTGATGACTGGTTTGAAAGAAACACTGGCAAACTGAAAGATCTTTGGCATCTATGAGCGGACAATACATGTACAAAAGCTGCAATTGCCGGATTATCCAACTAGGGCTCAGGACACATCCTCACTATGTCCCATATTCGAAATAGACAAAATGAAGCGAAACTGTCAATACAGTTTGGCATAACTTTCGATAACAAAATAAGAACTAAAGGTAAAATAAGGATTAAATTCATTTCAGAAACCTTTTGAGATTATATGTACTTTTTTTGAATAAAATGAATCCATAGGAAGGTATACATGTATATAGCCTTACATGGTGTTCCGTGCCAAAGATAAGCACCCTCTTGGTACAGCAAAGATCTTTTCTCTGTTTGTTTTTTTTTTAGATGAATAGGCTCAGTCGGCAGAGAGCTCGCCCTGTTTTGGGAAGGTCGTGAGTTCGAATCTCAAACTCGACTGATCTAAGTCGATTAAAAGGGAAGCAACCGTTTTTTCGCTTTGCGCTCGGCACCTACAAGTGAAAGTTGCGGGTCCTTCGGATGAGACCTTAAAAACCTAGACCCCGTGTCACGGTAGACGTTGGCACGATAAAGATCCCTCACTACTTAATGTCCGTAAGTGCCAAGGTCAAAACTTTAAGCCCTTCATTGGTATATGGTGACTATATGAGTGAAATATTCTCGAATGGAAGTAAAACAACATATAATCAACCAATCAAATAGGTAATATTAGGTCCTTTCCCTTTAACTTAATTCCTATTTTACTGTTTGGACATTATTTGTTGACGAGTCCGACTAGAGGAAAGATGATACAAATAATAATTATTGTTAATAAAAATCTTGAAAAATAACAACTCCAGTCATGTCCAAAGAAGTAAAATGAATAACTTTAACCGTATAGATTTTATATTTTCATTCTAAGATTCACAAAAGAGGGATTTAAAGTGACAAATTAAAACCGTTGTATACTAGATTAGTAAGGAAGATATGTACGTACTGATGTTATTATCCTATGTTTCTTGAAAGATTGGAATGTCAAGGTCTATTTGGGCTTGTGAAGGATATGAAGATAACGAACACTATTCAATATCAAAGTCCATAGAACAATACAAAATAAGAACAGAGCAAACACGGACCTCTAAAACATCAGAGGTGGGATCAGGTGCCATCGAGGAGTGAGCATCCCCTGTGTGCTCCTTGTCATGATAGGGAAATAACGGAAATATCCGTCGTAAATTCAGTGTATGAATAATGGACTAACAAGTAGTTTGAAAAGTCAGTCAGCAGTTGACTGAATGATAAATTGTATTTGCTGACAAGGTCATTGTATCGATCATAGAACTTACGAAATGATGACTTTAAACGAGACTGCTGATATTCTTGTTTCATCAACTTGTTTGTCAATGATTTATCTTGTTTTAGAAATTGTTCATACGTACAGTATGCTCTTGCGTATCGAATCAACTGAGATATATAAACGCCGTATGCAGGTGATGAAGGTATATTGCTGCATACGTAAGGGAAGTTGACGATAGTGAAGTTAGTCATCACGTTTATAGCTTGGTTGTTAGATTACCATTAACGTCTTTCTCAAGTATCATATCCAAGTATAAAAAAGATGTGTTAGACTCTCGGGTATCTTTTATCTCAAGCTCACTAATATATATCATATTGACATAGGAATGGAAATTACCATTTTTAATTCACAATACATCGTCGATATATCTAAATGTTGAATTGAAGACTACAGCAAGTGTTTTCTTTATTTCACAAATTTTGCACAAATTCTGCTTCATATAAATACAAAAATAGGTCTGCTAATAACGGAGCGCAATCGGTACCCATGGGAATTCCAAAAGATTGTTGGAAGACCTGGTCTCCAAAAACCATACAGATAATGTCAATCAAAACAAGTCCGGACGATTTCGAAATAAGGAAGTCAAGAACGATAACTGAAAGTTGCTATAAATGTACATCTAGTACACGTAATTATTTTTCTGTCCAATCAGACAACAGCATTTTTACACACCCCAAAACATGTTTTAAAAGAACAAAAAGATAACACGTGCTTTTGTTTTTCTTCCTCAAAAACATTTTTTTAACAAAAAATCTGTTAAGATTTTTGAAGAATTTTCACAAATTTTGCACACATTTTTATTCTGAAAAAAATAATGCATATAAATGTAATCGTTTACGGAAAATACCAGTTAGCTCTTATCAAGTTCAATTTTAACATTTACCAGAATAACTAATATGTTGGTAAATATAATTTTGCTTAGCCGTCCGATTTTCATCGATAATGCTTAAATTCCCATGTGTTTATCGAATTACACATATAGTTTTAAATTATCACGGGTTTCATGAGGGCATAAGGAAAGGCGTACCGGTATAACGTGGAGAAAAAAGAGTACTGTAATTATACATGAATGCGTTTTATCCCAATATCTTAATATCAGAAACTGCATTGAATTTTTGTAAAAACACTGGAAAAAATAATAAAGATGATATCTTTTCTATAAGATATGTCCGGTCCAAAACGTGGAAAAATTGCCGTAACCACACAGATTTTTATCCCAATATGTCAATCAGAAACACAAGCATCTTTTGATGTCACATTCAGAGTACCCGTGTGTGCAATCAGAATGTGTTTTAACAGAATAATTTTGCAAATGACCAATGACTAAGTACTAAGTAAATTTACGAATTCCATTTTTATTGATAAAGCAGCTGTCATTGATATTAAAAAGCCTGGACTTTAATTTTTCGTGGGGAATGGTTGTGTATAAAGTTGAAAAGTCGTGTAAGTTTTTAAGCTGTTGATTTTGATATTGTGATTTCAAATTGTCTAAAAGTTTTTTGGAATTTTTGAGTATCCACATCTGATTCACACCAAATCTTGAATATATTGTTGTACAGTACTCTTAAAGTTTCTCATTCACTACTGTTAATTTCTTAGTGAGGAGTAAAGAAAGAGGCTTGGTAGAACTTTTACTGGAACCCGCAATCTATCTTTGAAAGAATTTTTATGAAGTTTCGAAATCTAAGATATATATGGTAGTTCAAAATCGTTTTGGCTCTTGGGGGTATTCGAAACTGACATATTATTTTGAAGAATTTCTTCCTTAGAAAGAGAACTACATGTATGAGTATAAGTTGGATTACCATTTGTAGAATTAAATTCTAGTTCTTCTAAAATACCATTTATATAAGGAGCCTTACAAACGAAAACAATGTTGTTACCTGCTTTGTCAGCAGGGACCAGTACTTACTGATCATGTAATCTATTAGATTCTTTTTTCACTTCTGGATTGTTGAATACAGAAGGATAGATGGTTTTCATAGTGCCCTTCAATCTTTTTATACGCGATTTTAACATGGACCTGATACATTTAATCCATTATGACAAAGTGTCAACGTCTTTGTCATACATGTATTTGGCCCATCGTCTGGCATAATCTTCAACATATGTTTAAGACAAGTATTACATCAGCAATACTTTCGGAAGATTCCCATTCAATCACAGCTAAATAAAATGCATATTATTTGACTCTTTTAAAACCTTAACTGATAAATTATTTCGCAATTACCGTGGTAATGTATACCAAACATTCTTGTCTGATAATGAAAGTCAATTGTATAATGTACAAAAGAGAGTATATATTTTATACAATTTGAATATTTCAAAGCATTTCCTGATCTTTTACCACTCTTACATTCAATGGACAATGATCCATGGATTAAGATTATTAAATACCTGACAATCACCGTACTCATATTTGTGAATTGACAAATTGCATTCATTTCCACAAAACGATTTCAACGTAACACATTGCATCATTATCACTTGGAAAACTAGTCATTTTGCCGATATTGCGTCAATGCCATTTCTTTTGTCTCTGCAAAGGAAACACCGCAGTTCAACACAAACCACAGAATAATGAACAATTCAGCAATTTTGCTCCATAACGTGTCGTTGGTGGTGCAGACTGCTTTACCTTCGAACCTTTACTACTTTCTTGCCGCCTACTTAACATTAACAGGTAAATGTTGTTGTATTGAACAAATCACTTGGTATACTGATTAATTTAAAGTGTAACAAAGTTAAAACAAGTAAAAACATATATGAATTTAATTCTTATCAAATGATGGTTTTAAGGATACAATATCCAAAGTTCTTTTTTTTCTTTTATTTTAGCTATAATTTCATTTTGCGGGAACTCTCTAGTCATATACATTTTTACAAGGAGTCGTCTTGCAAGGTATTCTGTAAACATCTTCATGGTCAACATCGGAGTAGCCAATCTTTTTGAGTCGCTCCTTGGATATCCGATGGCAATCATATCAAACATTTATTGTGGGTGAGTACATTTCTCTCCATATTAGAATTTACATTAAACGCATTTAAATATGATAGGCTAAATATTAATGTGGTGAACTTTTTTTAGTAACTTAACTATTGTGTGATGTCAAAATACTGCATACATGTACATGCATATGTATGTTTTTAAATCCATTCGAAAATTTTCAATATATTGGGTCACCGATGATTGCCAATGGAACTCTGCAGCTGAGTTTTGTACTCGGAAACTGAGCAGTTAGGATATTCTTTCGTGTAAGTATCAATAGTGACATATCCGAAGAATCGAACACATTATTTGTTCGTCAGCGTGATGACCATTTAATTTTCCCCCGCTTTTGCGTTTTTGGGGACATTAAATCTCATTCGTCTGTGAGTCCGTCATAAAAAAAACTTTGACCTTGCCCATAACTTTTGAGTTAGTGGAACTATGGCTTTTCATATTTAACTAAGTCTTTTATCTCAGATTCCCCAAAGACAACAAAATATATATTTATTTATTGTGGCACATCTGGCCGCGGTGATTCATTGCAGGGGCTACCACAGGGCTGCCCCTCAAAACAATAAACAAACAATACCAAATATGTGACGGCCCAAAATTGGGCGGATCCAGCACTGGGTATGTCACAAGTGCGTGGACGTCACCAAAACATGTACAATAAAATCCATAGTCAATTACCCTTAAACAATAAAATCCATAGTCAATTACCCTTAAACAGTCAAAGTATTATCCAATGCCCTCTAATCAATATCAATCAATATTGCATATTCAATTTAAATTTAATGTACAAATTCAACAGTTCAATTTCAATATAACAATCAACCAATGTAATGAGCTTGATGTGTTGCACTCCTCCAATTGCGTTGAGGTGTGACGGATTACCAAACGCCAACTAACATCACCGCGACATGGACTGGACTTGAATCAAAACTGGACATCTTCATGCGATCCGCTAAAAGAATACAAAAGAAAGCAGCCAGCAGTATCGGTTGGGAGGGTGGGTCAAATAATATCAAGAGCAGTTTTTTCCTACATAAAAAATGTGACCTTACACTTTTCTGGAATCTTCTAGAAAGGAAGTTGAATTACGTAATATTAAACTTTACCTAAATGGACTATGATTATCCGGAAAGCTTGACACTTATAATTCTATGTAGATGTACCCCATCTTGGTGAAATAACCCACTATGTTTACCCTCAAATTGTAAATGTTTTATGTAGGCCCCAGTGCCGCCCCACCCTGTGATGTAATCACCCTAATTGCTTCCCTGTTAATTCTTGCCCTGGCCTTTTCCATCGCTTTGACATTGCTAGAGTAACGCCATACATACCTTGGGAGCATACTTGACCAAACTATTTTTGAATTGGGGAATAATTTAGATACCTGTGACAATGTTTCTTTGATATGTAGCAATAAGTCCTGCAACTTTAGAAGACCAATATTGTTATCCCCACAGTGAACTATAACAAGATTGGGTTGGTCTTCTAATCTCTGTAGGAGCTTCAGTTTAGGTACCAGTTGACTCAATATCATACCCCCATAGCCCTGCCACCATATGTGTGTGTTAGGCACATTTAGATTGTGACCCCCTGTTCTTGTTGTTAAAAAGGCTCTCTTCACGATTGATGATCCAACGATCCAAACTTTAAAATTGCCTGAATTAAAAACTAGATGAATGTCAAGATTTGAATGATTAACGAATGTATGAACAATAAGCATTAGAACGCCATCTCCCCGAATTTTGAATAACCTCCCTTGATGCCCCTTGCTGTGCAAGCGTTGTTGCTGCCCCTATTCGAAATGCGTGTGACTTATAATTTCTACTATCAATTCCCGACATATTTAGAACTTTCTCTAATATTGAACTGAACTGGAAGCGAGTTACCGGTTTTCCTGAATAATGACAGAACAGAGGGCCCATACCTGTCGGACGCTCTTGTAAGTACACCTGCATCGCTCTAACTGGACACATAACCCCATATGATGCCTGAACGCTCAATTTCACCCCTTTACCCATTTGATCTGTTTTTGACTGCCTAACATTAATAATCACTTTATTGGCCCATAACGTAATATCTTCAACTTGCAAAATGGTTCTAACTGTATTGCCCTTAGAAATTGCAATTTCACCTATTCTAAGAAAGGCATGAAATGTGAGCAAGAAAGCTGCCTTATATAACACCGTTTCATATTCACTGCTACAAATTACCTGAAGTTTGGGTATTGACACACATAATATATCTCAATGTAATTGGTAAACGACTATCCCCCCCAGGATTTGATCGCTTCATGCCCTGCAAAAGTTTTTGCACTACAAAGGTCTTTGCAGGGTCATCTAAGCCTTTGCTTTTACAATTAAAGCTGATTGCTGACATATATGACTTGGCTGTTGAGTGTTTATAACCCCTTAATGAGAGTTGGGCAATAAACATATGTATGTGTGTATCCGGTGGCGGCCAAGTTGGGCACAACCCCTGTTCACTGCGAAAATGTTCAAAGGCTTGCATTCCCACGGTGTATGCCTGCCAGGTATTGGCCGACATAGATGTATTGAACAAACGGTCTACTTCATTTGAGAGAGTAATTTCTGGAATTGCTCCGGTATGGTCTGCGGCTCCCGGTCTGCTGCTGGTGCAAGGCGCCTGAAAATTTCCCACTTTTTGCGGGATATTGAATCAGCAATACAATTACGTTTACCTGGTATGTGATTAGCTTTGAATTGTATATTACATCTTAACAATGCTAACATTAGGGGCCTGACTAATGACATAATTCTCTCCGACTGTGATGATTGCTTATTTAATATGTGAACTAAAGCTATATTGTCTATGAAAAAATTAATTTTTTTATTTTGCAATCTTTTCCCCCATACCAGTACTGATAACACTATGGGTATCAACTCCAAAAATGTAATATCCCTCAATATTGCTGAATTAGCCCAATCTGCAGACCACTGAAAAAAGACCCACTCACCCTTAAAATAGCAACCACAGCCTAACTCTACTGACCCTGCACTGTCTGTAAAAAGTTCAAGTGCCTCCGAAGAACTCCATTGACTATCCGGAAAATAAACCACCCCATTAAAGTCTTTTACAAATTCAAGCCATGTTTTCAAATCCTCCCGCATTGGCCTAGTTATTCTTAAGTGTAGATATGGTTTGTCTAGACTACCCATTGCGTTGTAGAAACGCCTATTAAATGCTCTGCTTCCGGGTATCGCCTTACTAAAAAAGTTTAACTTGCCCACCAAGCTTTGTAGTTCTGACAATTTAATTTTTTCTTTGCCTACCCAAAACTGAAGTAATTGAGTAAGTTCTTCAACTTTATCATGGGGGATTCTAATCTGCATTTTAATAGTGTCAATAAGCAGGCCAAGAAACACTAAGCAAGTGGTAGGTGCTACTGTCTTATCCCTATTTAGGGGAACCCCAATATCAACGCAAACCTCCTGGAAAGTTTGCATAAGCCTTTTACAATCTTCAGTGTTGGCCCTACCAATAAAAATGAAATCATCCAAATAATGATGCAGTGTTTCCATCCCAGTTTTATCCCTCACTACCCATTCTAAGAATGTTGAAAATGTTTCAAAAATTTTGCATGAAATAGCACACCCGAAAGGTAAACATTTGTCTAAAAAGTATTTCCCATTAATATACATTTCCAGTAATTCAAAATCAGCTGGATAAACCCTAAGAAGCCGAAATGCACTTTTAACATCACATTTTGCAATGACTGCCCCCTTTCCCATTTTACTCATTGTTTGTACCACTGTGTCAAAGGATGTATACTTAACAGCAGTGTAAGCTGGATCGATATTATGATTTATGCTGATTGACGGTGGGTGTGAAAGATGCATTATCATTCGCCAACCGCCATCAGCTTTCAGGACCACTCCTACTGGGGATACGTGCAAATTGTGTACTGGTTGACTTTCATATGGGCCTGCCACCCGCCCCTCCTTAATTTCATTATCTATTTTTTCTTGTAAATTATCAGCATGTTGAATTGCGGATACTAAGTTTTTGCTAAACACCGGACTGCGTGGGCCTGTATATTGTAACTTGAAACCCTTAATCAGACCCTCCCTTAGAAAAATGGCCGCCGACTTATCAGGGTAGTTATCCAAATATTTGCATACTGTCTTGCTTGTGGCCCTGGTTGCCTTCTGGCCTGAAACTGGTATTGACTTTGAAAATGTTGTTGCTGCCCTGCTGTGTTGGACCGAAAGGTACGATTGATATTGGGGAAATTTGGAGCCGGAGTTGTTTGTGCATTTACGCAAAGTAATGCGGGGTGCATTTCACCGCACTTCGTACAGCGATGTGCATATGTGCACTGTAACCTTGTGCACTTACCCTTGTAATTGTAATCGAAGCATTTGTAATATGTAGATGTCCTTTGACTATTGATTGTTACAGCGGGTGACATGTAGACAAGCCACAATTCGTTATCAATTACCCCCCAATTACCATTTGGATTCAACGCCATGCGTAACCTGAACTGCTCGTCATATGTAACCCAACCCTTTGATTTCTCAGCCCCTAATCTGACATCATGCAAGTACTTGAGCAATTGCTTTGTTTTATTTGGGTGCGCTGTGAGATAAATACTAAAAAAAAAAATCAAAAAGGCATCGGTCCACTTTTCAATTGAAGTGATTTTGCTAGCTTGCTTTGGTTGAGCAATTATGTGGCCCTGCGCATCCATAGTTAATGCTGATACCTGTAACTTACTAGGGTCCCTAACCAGTAAATTAGCAAAGTTCACATACTCCCCATTAGCTATTTTTTGTTTGGTTGAGTTATCAACATGATAGCGTAATGAAAATTGCGTTGAATTTGTCATAGAAGGTTGCACTGAGCTTGACAACGCCGTTTGCATGCCAATACTACTCTCAACAGTACCTTTAGGACCGCTAGCTTCCGCCTGTGAAGTACTGGCATTCGTCTCCGGTACCATGGCTCCCTGTTGTTGTGTTACAGCATTGTTTGGTAAGGCTGTTTGGGATGCTGCGGAGACAATCCAAGCTGGGGAAGTTCTACCACCTGTGATGTCACCGGCGCATTAGCTGCTGGGGGTGTTTGTACCGTCAATGCTGAAGCCGAGGTTGAAACCTGCGCAGGTTGGGCCGTGGGCTGCGGCGCTTCCATCCGTGCCCTTTTTGCACTCCTCCGTGTCGATATGACTGACTTGAATTTTGCTTTAGGCATTTTGCTCAAATTAAATGAAACTAAAATTATAATTTGACAAATACAATGCAAAAAAAATATTGCAAAAAATTTCAACTACGTGTTGCACACAAATCGATCAAAAATCGACGTTTAAAATAACCATCGATGCAAAATCTGCTTTAAAACACCATACAATTATCTTTTATTTTCATTTAAAATTCCTTAAAACTCCTTACAATTATCAAATTCAAATAATATCAAGAGCAGTTTTTTCCTACATAAAAAATGTGACCTTACACTTTTCTGGAATCTTCTAGAAAGGAAGTTGAATTACGTAATATTAAACTTTACCTAAATGGACTATGATTAACCGGAAAGCTTGACACTTATAATTCTATGTGGATTTAATTTTTCCGGAATTATAAAATTAATAGGTCACTTCCATAAACTCACATATTCGAGACAAGCTCGCATATGTGGTGGTGTATTACCTTTGTGTACCAAATTCGACCTATTGACCATGGAGTTTGACCCACTCTTACACAAAAAATCCAAACTTTTATTTTGGTCTTAACTTTTGAACGGTTGATACTAGGACTTTTATATTGGTATTCTTTGTGGCAAGACAGTTCATTGGATACCAACATCTTTGACTTTTGATCTTGACCTTGAAGATTTCCGTACTAATCTTGGCCATTACTTTGAACGGTAAGGGCTAGGGCTTTCATATTTCAAATATGTAATTCTTGTGAGAAGAACCTTATTTGAATACCAAGACCTTTGACCTTGACGTTTGACCTTTGTTTTTAAATTTTAACCTTGGCCATAACTCTTAAACGGTTAGAGCTAAGGCTTTCGTACTTCACACATGTAATACTTGTGACAACATGTGACAAGACCTTTCTTTGGAAACTAACAACTTTGATCCTTTGATCTTGGAGTTTGCCCTACCTTTCAACAACTTATCCTTAGCCATAACTTTTGAACAGTTAGTGTTAGGGCATATACGCCATCATATTTCTTGTGAGAAGACCCAACTTTGGGTACCAATATATTTAATTTTCATTTAAGAAAAGTTTAATCTTCGCTATGTTGACATAAGGGGGTCATCAGTGTTTCACAAACACATTTTGTTACTTATAACTTTTAATTGAGAAGAGATAGGGCTTTGAATTCATTTTTGACATCTGCATTACCTGTGACAAGATATTTCCGAGCATGCTATGATTTTTTTCCCCTTGACCTTCACGAATTACCTATTTTGACCTATTTTAAAAAATAATCAATTTCGTTGATAATTTCTAAATGACTTATGATAAACCGTTCATATTTGACACAATATTTCACCAAAAAAATCTCACCCATGGAGCACAATTCTTTGAATTTGCTTGTTTTAAATCTCGTCTATGATTTTGTACAAACCTTACTTTTAGGTGGTATTTTGGTGATTTGGGTTGTCAGCTGTATGCCTTCTTTGTGTTTTCGGGTGCAGTTTGTAACATTATGACGTACGCATTCCTCGGAATATACCGTTATCTTCTGGTTTCTAGTCCAGAATGTAAGTATACGTTACTTGCCTTCCTAGTAAAATATAAACATACCCGCAATATTATCAATGTTTTAATTGGTTAAATAATAAGTACTTTGAATTGGTTCCGAATTCATTGTTAAAATTATGCGCCGTCAAAATTCATTTAATGAAATTATTTTTAAAATTTGCATATTTGACAATTTTTCTTATTAAATTTTGCAGCCGAGTTTGTGCGTGTTGAGAAAGTTGGATTAACTATAGTACTCACGTGGCTGTACGCCTTTCTTTGGAGCACATTCCCTTTTATTGGGTGGGGGAAGTACGGTATAGAACCGTTCGGAACTTCCTGCTCCATAGACTGGATGAGTAAATCAGAGGACACCCGCTCCTATATTATGTCCGTTTTCATCTTTGTTTTTATGTTACCTGTTGGTATTATTATAATATTCTACTACAAAGTTTCTGTAAAGATCAGGAACACAGTTTCGATCTCTCTAGATGGGGACACGGGAACTAGTATTTCAAACCCACGGCATGGAGTTAGAACCGAAGGCAGGGTTATACAAGATACTGTGTTAAAGGTAAATGAACAAAGTCAATTATTTTTTTTATCTATTTTAAAAAGATAAGTATTAATAGAATTATTTTTCTATATTCTTAACTTTTGTTAGTAGGGTAGGGAAAGGAATCGTATAAATTCAATTTACGTAAGTGGATAACCATGTTAGTAAAATTCGATATCCTACTTGTACAAAATGGGGTTAAAATATCTTACAAGAACGCATTCTTTACTTAAGAGAATACATGTAATAATTAATTTTTCAATACATTCTAATTTAATTTTACATCATTTTTCAGAACATCGGCAGATCAATGATTGCTTTTCTTGTCGCATGGGTTCCATATGCTTGTGTTGCTATTCTGGTGACAATTGGAGTGAACATTTCCATATACTTTTCAATTATCCCAACATTTTTTGCAAAGACACAAACAGCCGTCAATATTTTTGTTTATGCAGCTGGTTTTCCGGATTTTCGAACCGAGCTAAAACGATTGATTTGGAAAGGTTAAGATATTGTTCATTTGCAAAATAATGTATACATTGTTAGATATACGTACTATTTTAATTAACATGATTATTTTTAGCACTCTTATTACTTTAAAAAATTATAGAAAATAAATAGTAAACTTTAATGAGTAGATCTCATTTTTCAAGAGATTTTTCATTATTCACGAGGATTTAGTTGTATTTTTACAATAAGAAATTCGTGAACAAAAAGTTCATAATAAAACCCAATCGATGTGTCAACAAGACATATACATGTACAGAGACTCTTTAAAAGTTATGTAAGTTATGTCAATTTTATACATACTTTAGACGTATATTCATCGTACTGTATTTTTTGTAGAATCATTAAGTGCAGTGTAATACTGCATTTGAACAATTACATGTATGACTCATTGGATACTTGTTACACTTAGCGGGCATTAAACTGAACTTTTCACCCGATAAAATGACGCACGGATATCAGCTAATTTTTGTATCATAAGTGAAAGTAATGACAGATCAAAATACTTCCGATAACTACATCAAGTTGCTTATGAAATACCATAATGTTTATTGACTAATAATTCGTAAGAAATGATTTTGCTTTGTATTTTGACTGATACAGCTGACATTGCTTATGCATGTTAATATCAATTCTCTGTAATTATCAAACAATATCAATAATGCTTGGCCACGCTACATTTTCAATTTCTATGAAACTTTTTGTGTGTACTCAAATTGTCACATCATTAATGGTTTTGTATTTTTTTATTTCAAAAAATATCTCGATGTCATGGTAACAGAACCTATTGTTTCCCCTGTAAATTCCTCCTAAACTTTGACAAAAAAAAACGTGATTTTGTAAGTTTTACTGAATAAAAATGAGCTTAAAAGAAACAAGAGAATGGGAAAATCTACTTTTGCTTCAAAACTGCCATTATTCCTCTCTAATATAACAACATATTTTTTTAAAAACTGTAATTCTACATAATGGCTTAACAACGCTTAGCTTTGGGGATTTTGGCATTTTGCCAAATTGAGAAAATTACCATTTTAGACCCTTTTTCAAAGCGATTTTTTAATACTTTGCACACTGATTTGAAATTCAGGAAACAGTGCATTGTATATATGGTACATAAGTTAGTTTCAACACATTAAAATATTTATGGGACACTTAAATATTTTTTTTTAAAAAGCTGATGAAAAATTAGCCAAAATCTGCAAAATTTCCGTATTTCAAGGAACATATGCACATTTCATTAAGTTCATATAGAAAAGAAATGTTCCTTTCTACCTGTTTTGATGTCATTTACAGTAAAATTAGTCCATATCTATGAGAAGTGTCATGTAAAAGTATTCACATCCCATTTCCAAGAGCATTAATACATGTAAATCTGTTCTTAGATAGGAGAACTGTGAACACCTGCACAAAATGCCCCCCCCCCCCACCCCTTTCCGTAAAATTGACAATTTTGAAGTACATGTAGACTAAGCAGGGTATGTTTCAAGTTTCCTGAAACTATCCCCTTAGATTGAAACTAATATGAAATAAAATAATTTTCCCTATCCATTCTCTATTACTATAACAGGAATGCAAGATTTGTTACCATGGAGACAGGAATACCAGATTTATAACCAAAATGGCTGCGTTTAACGTAACAATATTCCCAAAACTATACACTTATTTACTCTTTTATAAAACCTGTTAATGAGTTAAATGTGAATGTGAACTAAATTTTTTGGCATCTTAAATTTGCATCTTTATGATGTTGCAAAAATATAATGCATTTTGTAATGCTATGTCAAATAATTGCAAAACCTTGTGGCTTTTACTTTTTCAAGATTTAGTCAAACTTGAAAAATTCTGAAATGAAACTAAAACACGCAGGACATTCATTATTCTTTACTCATTTCAACTTGTTACTTTGTATAATTATTTATTAAATTTATGGGCAACTGCAAACCACAGATACTTTGAATGAACAGAAGTCAAAAATTTACCCCCCCTTCTGATTTTTTCTTTTAAAACTTATGAAACACGGCTTTAAACTTGAGAAAAATTACATTGGTTTAAAAAAAAATCACATCCTCTTGGGTAAGTTATCTTGGATTTAAACATAAATATCCAACAATGGAAAACTTTAAACATAGTGTTTGGCATCTAATTAATAATTAGGTTTGCAATGGATCTTTTGTATTCTGTAAAGTCAGTTGAAACAATGCCCCCCCCCCTCCCCCCCATGAGACACTGTCCCCCACAAGTATCATTTTAAGGAAGTTCTTCCTTTCATTTTACTAGGTTCCTGCCAACATCTCCTCACACCGACTATATCAATCTCCTTTTCTTTTTTTTTCACATATAAATATAAATTCTGAAAACAAGAGAACTTTTCGCTTTTTTTTTAATTTTTTATATATGCAACATTTAGAGTACATGTATTCTCAACTACGGTACATATCATTAGATTTACGTGACAAATTCTGCTGTTTCTGCTACTCTGAAAATCTTGTCTCTGATTTTTCAATTTTAGAGTTTTTGTTGGTCAGGCATGTACCAGTAATGACCTACATTGACGTACGCAAGTAACACTGATAATTAGTTAATGAGAATTATGCTGAGTTGAGTTTTTTTGGCAAGGTACAGGATAAAGCTTGATAAGTTCTAAAACATATTGTTACACAGCATAAGATTTGAGGATGCCATCACATAATATGATAAACATGTTCCTACTATATTTGAACTTTGACATCTCAAACACCGATATCTTGAAGACAGTAGGTACAAGTACCCCTGGTATGTTGAAGTAGGTTGGAATTCAGCTTTCACTTGCCTGGTTTCAAACCTAAAATATGGCATCCCTTCTCAACCTGCAATGGTAAATAATTCCTGCACTTTCCCATATACACTGATTTCAAGCTAATTAAATGTGTATGTAATCCTTTAGAAAGTTGTTTTCTTTATTCTAGTATAATAATTCTTCTGTTACTGGACAGGTATTAAATTTTGTTTAAAAAAAAAGAAATAAGCAAGGTTTAAATTTAGATAGAAAACTGAAATATTTTTTTAACAATTTAAGGACAGATGATACAAACAAACTTTTGTCAAAGAATTTGAAAATAACAACTGGGGTCATGTTTAAATCAGTAAAATTAATAACTTTCTTCAAGTACGTTTTAATTTTTAATTCATATTTGCATAAAAATGGAATTTGAAGTGAAAAATGTTTGTATAGATTAATAAGGATAGTTTCAAGAGGGCGCGCAGACTTTTGAACATCACAGAAGGTTTACAATTTCTTAATATTCTAGAAATCTATTAATAGCATCATTGGCAATTAAATTACGCCAAAAAACATATACCAATCCAGGCATCCATTTTTTGTTTGTATCATCTGTCCTTAATTTACTTTCATATTTCAAGAATGGTTACCTTGAAAAGAACAAAATCTAGGCTGTTCACTTTCTTGCAGAATGCACTTGAACTTCAGTCATGGCCTATTTGGTCCTATTTTGGTTTACTGGTCTTACTTTTTCTTTATTCATTTTATATGGTAAATCCTTTGATGAAAAAATGATGAAAATAATTATTTTCCTAAAAACATGATCAAAAGGAAAATTCATTTCATTCATACACAGATATGTTCATGTGTGTGATCATTTTAATAGTAGTGAATATTTGCCTGAGTATCAAATAATTTGTTTAGAATATTATAAAACATGGTCAGTGTGTATAAAACAAATATCATTATAAATCAGAGGTGAATATTCTACATGTACATGTATATAGTTTTATTATACCCTCTGCTTGAAAAGTGGTAGGGTATACTGTAATCGGTATGTCCGTCTAGCTGTACGTCCATCTGTCTGTACGTCTGTCTGTCTGTTACGCTTTAGGGTACCCATCTCTTATTATCCGCAACTCCTCTTATACCATTGCAGTGAGTGAAATTTAATGAACCTTTCACAGAATCTGTATTACATATTGCCATTGTGCACCTCCTATTTTACTTTTTGATTCGACACATATTTTGGGTTTCCCGGCCACAGTAAAAAATGGATTTGTCATCAGTTATAACCATATGGGAGGCAGGGGGTATCATTTAGTGAGCTCATTGCTCACAGTACCTCTAGTTAAATTTTGTTTTAACACTAATACATATGTACAAGTGTACATATGTATTAGTGTTAAAACAAAATTTAACTAGACAAGTGTACATATATATTTTTTACTGTTTGCTATTTGAAAAGATTATTATTATTCACACAAAATTGAACTATAGATTATTTATACAGTACCGGTACTTCACAGGCGAATGAAAGAGTCTATATAAACAAAAATAACTCAATATTTCCAGTGCATTCTTAACCTAGATCTATTTTGTCAATACATATAGTGCAGTTTTGGATATATATAATAAATTTAAAGTTTAAAAGATAGAAGCTATTAAATAAAACAATGACATCAAAACAAACATGCTGTTTTCCTATTTTCTGCTTATGAACAGGTCCAGCACAATACCCCGATAAGAGGCCCAGGGGCCACAGCGCTCACCTGAGCACATCGGGCTTGAATTTATCCCCCCCCCTCCAGGCGTTCATCATTTGAACAAATTAGAATCTACACTACCTGAGGATGATTCCATATAAATATCACTAATCATAGCTTTGAAGTACTTGAAAAGAAGATTTTAAAAGGTTTCCCTATATATCCCTATGTAAAACTTGGGTCGGCCATTTGGGCCCCACCCTAGCCCCGGGGGTCATGATTTGAACAAACTTGAATCTACACTACCTGAGGATGATTCCACATGAGTTTCATCTTTCCTAGTCCAGTGGTTCTCGAGAACAAGATTTTTAAAGATTTTTCTAATATATTCCTATGTAAAACAAGGGTCGGCCATTTTGGCCCCACCCTTGCCCCAGGGGTCATGATTTGAACAAAGTTGAATCTACACTACCTGAGGATGATTCCTCATGAATTTCATCTTTCCTGGCCTAGTGGTTCTTTAAAGATTTTTCCTATATATTCCTATGTAAAACTTGGGTCGGCCATTTTGGCCCCACTCTTGCCCCGGGGGTCATGATTTGAACAAACTTGAATCTACACTACCTGAGGATGATTCCACATGAGTTTCATCTTTCCTGGCCCAGTGGTTCTGGAGAAGAAGATTTTTAAAGATTTTTCCTATATATTCCTATGTAAAACTTGGGTCGGCCATTTTGGCCCCACCCTTGCCCCGGGGGTCATGATTTGAACAAACTTCAATCTACACTACCTGAGGATGCTTCCACATGAGTTTCATCTTTCCTGGCCCAGCGGTTCTGGAGAAGATTTTTTAAAAATGCCATTGATTTTTAACAAATTCATGATTATCTCCCCTTGGAAAAGGACGTGGCCCTTCATTTGAACAAAGTTAACTTGAATCCCCTTCACCCAACAATACTCTGTGCCAAGTTTGGTCGAAATTGGCCCAGTAGTTCTTGAGGAGAAGATGAAAATGTGAAAGGTTTACAACGACGACAACAACAACAAGAGGCCCATGGGCCACATCGCTCACCTGAGCACTGTGGCTAGGAAAAAGTAGAAATTAATGGTTTATTATTGAAAAGTTTATATCCAAAAGTAGTCCCATGACCAATCATGGATTTGCTATTCTTTAGAAGATAATTTTTAAAG